>NW_028227256.1:113545131-113795131 GCF_978045245.1 Mus caroli | reverse complement strand
TTCTGGTATACCTCATGCACAATACTTACAGTTCGATCCATTTGCCTATAAATTTCATAATTTTATTTGTGTTTCATTTTGTAAATATACAGTTTCTTTATCCATTCATCACTTGATGGACATCTTCGCTGTTTTTAATGTTTGGGATACTGTGAAAAAAGGTGTGAATATGGATAAGCAAGAATCTCTGGAGTACAATATAAAGTTTGAATGGCACAAAGAGAATATGCAGAGAAAGGGAAATACATATTTTCTCACTGTAGACGTGCACACTGATACAGTCATTATGAAAAAGGATTGTGGACATTCATTAACAGACTAAAAATAGATCTACTACAATATCCATCACTGTATCTCTTGAGCATTTACCTTGGTATTTATTTCCACATGACCGATCTTTTACCATTAATCCTACTTATACAAACAAGAAAACCCATTTTCTGCAAAACATTTATTAGGTAGATTTTTCCATCATAATAGATACCCAGACTTTGACACTTTGTGATATTATGATAAACATGAAAACTTCCTTAATAATTTCTCTTCTTAGACTCCACCCAAGAGATGTTCATTTAATTTGTACTATGTGATTTCAAACTCTGGCTGTTCATTAGTTCATTAGACACTTCACTAGTCAATATATCAAGAGCACTGCATAAGAAATTTTAAATATAATTGGATTATTTATTGATGTTAAGTATTTTTTGAAGTTGTGTAGCTTTCATTACACTGGAAATTTTACATGTCTCTTCTGTTCATATACAAACTCAACCCCAAAATACTTCTTTATAGTATTTCTCATGCCTATAAATGGGAGCTATTTATTTACTTATTAGAATTTCTCTTATGCTTTAAAGCCTGCATCTACCTCTGTTAAAAAGATTTTTTTGTGTTTTCCAAACAGACTTCTCTTCTTCCTTCAACACCAATAGAACACAGATTAGCTTAAACCACCAATGTACTGATCATGTTGATGACCCCTCCACACGCTGTGTGTGTTTGTTTGTGTGTGTGTGTATGTGTTTGTGTGTGTGTATGTGCATGTTCACATATGCATGCACACTGTCAATGAAATTAAACATGGAAATGTACCAATATTTGCCTATCATTTGCAAATCTCATCCAAATATAAAACATATTGTGAGGCTGTAGTGTAAGCAAAAGTTTGACATGCACTGGGAAATTATAAAACTGTTTGTGGTTCATGTTATTGCCATATTTTTATTGCAGTGGTTTGAAACTGAGTCTGTAATGTCTTTGAAATGTGTTTGTAGGTCATTTAGTAAATGTATGGAATAAAACCATAAAATCCTTTCAAGAAAACATACCTCTTAAGCTTAAATGGTGAGATAATGGCTGAAGACTGTGGACTTCTATGTAATGATAATATGCAATCGGTGATACATCCACAACTCTGGGTATGTTGAGGAATTAAAATTTTCATTGTATGTTGTTAGTTTTATTGTGTGTGAAATATTTCTAGATTTAAAGACAAAAATACCTGCTTACCCTTGGAACAGTTATTGCTGGATTTCTGTTTGGGAGCTTACAATTCACTGTGTATTGTTTCTGAGCTGCTGCACGATGGGTAGTTCAGGCAAGGTGCCTTTGAGATGGGAGATTCTTGAGTAGACTGTGTGGTGTGATGACTAGCTACCTTAATCTTCAGCCCACTTCTACACTACTTTTCCTGAAGATTGTGTTTCCTCATTAGATTTTTATCTCATGTGTGTTTTCATGATATGTGGGATTCCATTCCACCTCTGAAGTGAAAGTTTATTGGCAGGGATTTTAATGCTGGAATGTCCAGTCCTAAATTAGGTATCTATATCACACACTAGCCACAAAGCTCCAGAAAATTCATGGAAGAGAAATAGAAATATTTTAAGGGTCAGAGTATTTGATGGACTACTTTAAAACATTATCTAGTCAATAAGGCAAAATTGTTGCACTTACATACTCACAGTAGCTCTGGTTGCCCAAATAAGACCTTCAGAAAATCAAGCCTACAGAATTCTAGCATTAAGCAGGATAATACTTATGAGACCTGACCTAGATGAGATATTGGATGGGAGAGGGAGAGTAAATTAGTTTTCTTCAGAGAATGGACTCTGGTAGGTCGTCCATGTTCCAATGGATTTCTCTTAAGCCGTGATCAAACGGACAGTACTAATTGTACTCAGAGAGTTATGAAGTGAGTACATAGCATTAGGGGCAGGATGCAGTGAGGGAATCTGGGAGGCATTTTGGTGTTTGGAGGATGAATGTGATCAAAATATATGTGTATGAATTCTCAAAGAATAATAAAAATATATTTTAAAATAAATAATATGTTTTAAAGGTTTCAAATATATATTATATTTTTTTGTTTTCAGTTAAAAGAATTAGGCTGGGCAAGAGTGTCAGTTGGGTATGTGAGAGTTTATTTCTGCCACAGCCTTACTGTCTAGTCCTAATTTAATAGGTAAAGAAAGAACTGATCAATATTTTCACCACTTTCAGTCATGAATACAAATAATATTTGTCTGGGGTGGGTGAAGGAATAGGAGAAGTCTCTAGGGAGGAGTAATCAGAACAGTGGAAATGCAATACAGAATATCTTAAAATGATACATAACAACTAAAGTGAAAATGAACATACCTATTGTGTTAGTGCTGAGAGTCTATAATGTGCTGTTCCAGTGCTAACATTGTAGATCATGCTTCATGTCCATCACTTTCATGTGGGTTCTGGCACAAAGTCAAGTCCTTCCTTACAAGGAAAATACTTTACTAACTGACCTTTCTTTTTGTTGCTCTAAGTGCTCCTTTGAGCACTATTGAAAGACCAATAGGATTTATGGGATCTACTATTCCATTCAAAGAAGGAAAATTCTTGCCATTTCATTTTTTTTTTTTTTTAGAAAAACACAAACTTTATTTTTTCTTGATTTTTGCTCATTTTGTTTTAAGGTGGGATCTATACCCTTTGGGTTGTTGTGCCAGGAAACTATTGTGAACCCCCAAAAGACCACCAAGAAGCTGATTCTGATGCAGTCACATTAGTGTCTCTTCATTTAAGCTTGAGCTTGGGCCACTCCACTATCTCAGTCACAGGGGAACAGGAGGGGGCCCTGAGTCCAGTTTCAGGCAAATATCTACAGAGGCAAGGAGGCAGTATCTAGCCTGATACACATCTGATTGTGGGACCATTATGGCTTTTAACATAATTGGCTAGGGCTGGGATTCAAATCATAAATTTAATTTTATTTTTCTCCTGTTTGATGGTTGGTAGGAAGTGAAATGTCAGGGGTGGGCTTGTAACCTGGAGGTGCAGATTTCTTGGGGAATAACCTGGATACTGGTGCTAACTAAAGTTTTTGTTACAGGGGTAACCTGGAAAATGGAAGTGGGTACCAGCCTAATAGTTAGCTTGAATTCATCCTTATATCAGGTTCTCTAAGATGGAGTCTGAACTCAGTAGATTTGGTAGAAAATTATAGCCCATAATTTCATTTAAGAAAATATTCTATCATCTATCTATCTATCTATCTATCTATCTATCTATCTATCTATCTATCTATCTATCTATCTGAGTGGTTGGCTTAATGATTACAGCATTTGCTGTGCATAAGTAAGAACTGAATTTTTGGATTCCCCACAACCCACACAAATGCTTAGTGAGTGGCTCATTTGCAATTCCAGCCCCTGAAGGCAGAGCCCAGGGGATACTCTGGGGAAGCTGGCAGAGAAACTACCTGTTCTTAGAACTGATTTAGAGAATACTGGATAAGATGGGAGAGTGGATATTGAGTAGGAATGTTTCTTAAATATAACCTTGGGCATCCATATCCACACCACACACTCTCTTGGTGCCTACCCACTTGTAAACATGCATACTCTCAGAGGTACACACACACATGCACACAGACATAAACACACACACACACACACACACACACACACACACAGACATGGAACCTCAAGGAACAGGGAGGCAGAGAAAAATTGAGAATTAAGGTCTTTGAATGATCTTTATGACAGTGTCTTCTACACTTTAGAAGGGCATGGCACTTATAAACTTTCATCACCTTCACAGATACCTTCACAGCTATCACATATGCTATCTCTACTGTTCTGTTTTGCAATCTTCTCATGAAATCTCACATATACACATACACACTCATATACACACATACACATACACACATGCACACACACACACACACACACACTAAAAAAAGAATATTATGCTTAACTTTCTACAGCTGCTGAAAAAAGTCGCTGATCAGGGAGAATGCTAACAGCACATGGGGCAAAACATATCCTTCTCTTGCCATGGAATTCTATCTGTGTTCAGATACCTTCACAACCATGTAAACATAAAAACCAAATAAAAACCAAAAAAATGTGAATGAGAAAGAATAATTATTAGAAAGTTGGTGAGAGTGTATTTAAAAGCAAGTTCTTTATATTCTGAAAATGTTCATTTTGCTAATTATCTGTCATTACATCTTTTCTCTAAAATTTTGTCAATGTTATTCAGCTTTCAAAAATATAGACAATTTAATAGAAATCCATACAGTTTAGATGACAGAAGAGACTTTCAGCAGACTTCAGGACCAGGGATAATGTATAGAAAATATTGAGGTGACATAAAGCTATGCTTTATTTTAATTCAGCAGCAATTGCATAAATTCATATTGAAAAAAAGTTATAATACTTGCATTATACTTCTCAGGGAGTTTAAATTTTATTGCTCCTATTCACATGAAACCCACTGTAATGAGAAGGGATTTTATAAAAGTTGACAACCTCCAAACACCTGCTGTGTCTGAAAGCACTAGAAGCCACTCTGTTGTTGCAAATAATATCCAATCCAAATATCAACTGTCAGATCCACAAAAGTTCTGGTAGGATATGTAGTTTGCTGGATAAGACTATTTTTATGAAGACTCCTCTACTATACCTGACCTTGCAGTATTATTAGTTTTGATGGTTGCCAGATACATTGGCAGAAGGGGATAAGAATACTATTTGGAAGCAGTGTGATTCTGATTCTGTTCACACCTTGGGAAACATCTCAAAATTGGAAAAACTAAGAGACTGTATGTGAACATAGCAAGTGAACACAGATTGTGTTCCATGGCAAGAGAAGAATGCTTTTTGCCCCATGTGCTGTTTGCATTCTCTCTAATCAGCGTCTTCTTGCAGCAGCTGTTGTAAGTTAAGCATTATATATTTGTGTGTGTGTGTGTGTGTGTGTGTGTCTGAGTGTGCACATGTATGTGTGGTGTGTGTATATGAGTGTGTATGTGTATATGTGAGGATTCATGAGAAGATTGCAAAACAGAGAAGAGTAGAGATAGCATATGTGACAGCTGTGCAGAGCTATAGGAACCAGACGGTAAAATGAGTATTCATTACTTTGGATGTTACTGTACACTTGTAATCATTGCATTGTACTTTGCTTCCTTCTCCACCCTCATTAAAACTCTCACATGGATAATTTTTTTTTCTTTTAAGACATTGGTTCTCAATTTTCCTAATGCTGTGACACTTTAATACATCTTCTCATGCTGAAAAGGAAAATGGAACCAATAAAAAAAAACACAAATTGAGGCAATTGTGGAGATGGAAAACCTAGAAAAGATAACAGGAGCTATAGACATAAGCATCACCATCAGAATATAGGAGATGAAAGAGAGAATGTCAGGTGTAGAAGATACAAGAGAAGAAATTGATATATCAGTCAAAGAAAATGGTCCATTTAAATATTTCTGATACAAAATATCTAGGAAATTTCAGACACTACCAAAGACTAAACCCAAGAGTAATGGTAATAGAAGAATAAAGAATAAAGGAGGAGGAGAAAGAGAAGGAGGAAGAGGAGGAGGAGGAGAGGAAGGAGAAGAAGAAAAAGAAAAGAAGAAGAAGTAGAAGAAGAAGAAGAAGAAGAAGAAGAAGAAGAAGAAGAAGAAGAAGAAGAAGAAGAAGAATCCTAAATCAAAAGCCAGCAGAAAACATCTTCAACAAAAGCATAGAAGAAAGTTTCCTAATTTGAAGAAAGAGATGTCTATAGAGGTACAAGAACTTTGCAGAACACAAACCAGCTTGGACTAGAAAAGAAAAGGTTCCTGCCACATAATAATCCAAACATTAAACATACACAACAAAGAAATAACTTTAAAAGCAGTGGGGGAAAAAGGGAAAGTGACATATAAAGGCACACCTATCACAGTTATACTTGATTTCTAATCTGCAATTTTAAAAGCTAGAAGGGTTTGGATAAAGGTCTTCTAGACCCTACAAGATTAGAGATGTCAGATGCAAAATAGAAACAGAAGAAACACCACCAAATTCATTTTATGAGGCCAGAGTCACACTGATACTTAAACCAATCAAAGACTCCACAAAGAAAGAGAAGTTCAATTTCCCTTATGAAGACTAATGCAAAAGTACTGTTACTCACAAACTAAATACAAGAACATATAAAAGACATCATCCACTTTAATCCTAAAAGCTTCATTCCAGTGATGCTGGGTGATTCAGTATATGAAAATCCATCAGTGTAATCTACTATGTTAAACAAATAGAAAAATTACATGACCTTCACATTATATGCTGAAAAGCTGGCTACAAAATCCTACACTGCTTCATGATAAAAGTCTTGAAGAGAGCAGGGATACAAGTGACATACCTAAACACAATAATGGCAATATACAGAAAGCCAATAGCCAACATCAAATTAAATAGAGAGAAACTTAAAGCGTTTCCAATAAAATTGGGAACAAGACAAGTGTGACCACTCTTCACATATCTCTTCAGTATAGTACCTGAAGTTCTACCTAGAACAATAAGACAACTAAAGGTGATCAGGGTGACGAAAATTAGAAAGGAAAAATTCAAAGTACAGATATTGGTAGATGTTATAAGAGTATGCATAAGTGACCTGAAAAATTCTACCAGAGAACTCCTACAGCTCATAAACTCCTTCAGCAAAGTGGTTGATGTTAAATTAACTCAAAGAAATCAGTAGCCCTCCTTTACAGAAGCAATAAATGGGCTGAGAAAGAAGGTAGGGAAACAGTACCCTTCACAATAGCCACAGATAACAACATAGAGTTGCTGTGACTCTAACCAAGCAAATGAAAAGACCTGTATGACAAGAATTGCATGTCTCTGAAGAGAGAAATTGAGCAAGATATTAGCAAATGGAAAGAAAATTGGAAATGTAAATGAAGAAAATACCTAATTAAAAAATAAAAAAAGAAAAAAATAAAAAGAAAAAAAAGAAAATGAAAGATCTTCCTTGTTCATGGATTAGTAGGATTAACATAGTGAAATTGTTAAGTGAAAATCTTACTAAAGCAATCTACAGATTCAATGCAATCCCCATCAAAATTCCAACAGAGTTCTTCACAGATCTTGAAAGATCAATTCTCAATGTCATATGGAAAAACAAAAAATTCAAGATAGATACAATAATCCTGAACAGTAAAAGAACTTCTGGAGGTACCAATATCTCTGACTTCAAGCCGTACTACAGAGAAAAAAACTGCAATTTATTAGAATAAAAGAATTGAATTGAAGATGAAGAAGTAAAGACACACACCTACTACTTATTTTTAACAGGAAACCTAAGTCATTAATTGGAAGAAAGAAAGCATCTTTGATATATGGTGCTGGTCTAACTGGATATTTGCATGTACAGGAATGAAAATAGACCCATATTTATCACCCTCCACAAAATTCAAGTCAAAATGGATCAAAGACCTCAATGTAAAGCCAGACACATTAAAACTAATAGAACAGACTTGAATTGTCAGTATAAGAAAAAAAAATTCTGAAAAGAACACCAGTGGCTCAGACACTAAGGTCAAAAATTAATAAATGAAAGTGAAAAACTGCATGTCAAATGACACTATCATTAAGACAAAACACCAGTCTACAGATTGGGAAAAGTTATTCACTAGCCCTACATTGGATAAAGGGCTGACAGCTAAAGTATATAAATAACTTAAGAATTAAGACACCATAAACAAAATTACCCAATTAAAAATGGGGTAGAGATCTAAACAGAATTTGCAGCATAAAATCTTTTTTTTCTTTTATTAATTAATTTATTTATTTAGTATATGTGTGTACACTGTAGCTGTCCTCAGATACTCCAGAAGAGGGCATCAGAATTTTGTTACAGATGGTTGTGAGCCACCATGTGGTTGCTGGAATTTGAACTCAGGACCTTTGGAAGAGCAGTTGGCGCTCTTAACCACTGAGCCATCTCACCAGCCCCGTTTTTTTTTTTTTTTTCTAAGATTTATTTATTATATGTAAGTACACTGTAGCTGTCTTCATACACACCAGAAGAGGGCGCCAGATCTCGTTACGGATGGTTGTGAGCCACCATATGGTTGCTGGGATTTGAACTCTGGACCTTCGGAAGAGCAGTCGGGTGCTCTTACCCACTGAGCCATCTCACCAGCCCCAGCAGCATAAAATCTTAAGAGACTGAGAAGCACTTAAAGAAATGTTCAATACATTTAGTTATCAGGGAAATGGGAATCAAACTACAACCTTATACCCATCAGAATGGCTAAGATTAAAAACTCAAAGGACAGCACATACTACTGAGGTTGTTGAGCAAAAGGAACATTCTTCCACTGCTGGTGGGAGTAGAAGCTTGTACAACTACTCTAAAAGTCAATTTGGCAGTTTTTCAGAAGATTGGGGATAGCTCTACCTGAAGACTCAGTTATACTACTTCTGAACATATATCTAAAAGATGATTCACTATCCCACAAAGACATGTACTCCATGATATTTATAGAAGCTTTATTTGTAGTAGCCAGAAACTGGAAACAACCTAGATGTTTCTCAAGTGAAGTTGGGACATAGAAAATGTAGAATATCTACACAATGGAATACTAATCATTAACTAAAAACAATGACGTTGTGAACTTTACAGGCAAATGGATGGATCTAGAAAACAGCATCCTGAGTAAGGTACCCCAACTCCAAAAGGGCATGTATGGTATGTACTCACTTATAAGAGTGGCTATAATAAACAGACACCCTCTCCCCCAAAAGACCAATAACAAGGAGGGCCCACAGGAGGATGAACCTTTTTCAGAAAAGGAAACAAAATAGGTATTCAAGGTCAATGGAAGAAGTGAACTAGGTAGAAGAGGGAATTGGGAGAGGAGTGGGGCAAGGTGGTGTGGGGACGATCATATGTTGGGAGAGGAGTGTAGAGAGAAGTGAGCTTGGCTAGAGGGGGCAGTCTCTAGGTTGAGCCATAGGCCTGGGATGGGTAGAGACTACAGAGGGTCTATGGGGACAATTCTAGCTGAGATTTGGGGATATGGATCCTGAAATGGCCACTTTCTGAGCCAGGCAGGACTCTCAGTGGCAGGATAAGACTAGCAATATACCCATAAAGCCTTTGACCCAAAATGTATTCTGCCAGCAAGATGTGCAGGGACAATGATAGAGCAGTGACTGAGGGAATGACCAACCAATGACTGCCCCCAATTGAGACCCTTCCTAGGGGCAAGTACCAGTCTCTGACACTGTTAGTGCTATTCTATTATGCTTACAGACAGAAACCCAGCATAACTGTCCTCTGAGAGCCTCCACCTGAAAGCCAATGGAAAGAGATGCAGAGACTCACACACAAACATTAAATGGACCTCTGGAACTCTTATAGAAGAGTTGGGAGAAAGATTGAGGGATGCAAAGAGGATAGGGATTCATCTGGAAGACCAAGAGAGCCAACTAACCTGGATCCTTGAAGGCTCCCCGAGACTGAATCACCAAACAAAGAACAAGCATAGGCTGGATGTAGGCTCCCTGCATGTATGAACCTGATGAGCAGCTGGGTCTTCATGTGGGCCCCCCAACAACTAAAGCAGGTGTTATCCTTGAGCCTATTGCCTACCTGCCTGTGGATCATGTGCCTCTAAATGAACATCCTTTTCTGACCTCAGTGAGAGAGGATGCTCCTAGTGCTGCAGGGGCTTGATATGTGCTTGGGTGATATACTTACACCTGAAAGTGGGGTAATGGGGGTAGGAGTTGCATGAGGGGGTACTGAGAGGAGAGGAACGGCTGGTATTGGATTCAGGATTTGGCCTCCATTCTCCCCTTACAAATGAATATGTATACAAAAACACATGTAGTATATATATTCACAAATAAATTATTTTTATATTAATTAAGTATTATGTCTTTGGAGAGTTTTGGTAATTGAGTGATATGTAAATTCAAAGAAAATGAGAAAATGCATTAGTCTATTTCTGAAAGGGCCCTTTGGCAGAAATGCATATTTCAAGGAAGTAATAGGATTTTTCTAAGCACACAAACATGCCTATTTCTCAAAAATTATTATTTAAGAATGTACTGGCTAGTTTTGTGTCAACTTGACACGGCTGGACTTATCACAGAGGAAGGAGTTTCAGTTGGGGAAATGCCTCCACAAGATCCAGCTGTAAGGCATTTTCTCAATTAGTGATCAAGGGGGGAGGTCCCCTTGTGGGTGGGACATCCCTGGGCTGCTAGTCTTGGTTCTATAAGAGAGCAGGCTGAGCAAGCCAGGGGAAGCAAGTCAGTAAAGAACATCCTTCTATGGCTTCTGCATCAGCTCTTGCTTTCTGACCTGCTTGAGTTCCAGTCCTGACTTCCTTTGGTGTTGAACAACAATGTGGAAGTGTAAGCTGAATAAACCCTTTCCTCCCCAACTGCTTCTTGATCATGATATTTGTGCAGGAATAGAAACTCTGCCTAAGACAAAGACCATAATTGCTGTAAGATCACAAAAATGTATATAGTGGGTGATTAAAAAGTATACATATAGGGTGAGAAACTAAGAAAATGAACATACAGTGAGCAGCTATGGAAATGTGTACAGGATGTGCAGCTAAGAAGATGGATTTGTGGTGGCTGGTTAAGAAAATGCACCCACAGTAAGAAGCTTATGCAAGCACGGTAGGAGGCTAAGGAAATCCACATGCAGTAAGCAGTTAAGAAAGTGAACACACAAAGGAAGTTAAAATATGCATATATGTTGGTCACCTACAAAGTCTTTAGTAGTTGAAGAGAGGGTTCAACAACTAAGAGACTTGCTTCTCTCCTATTAGAAGCCAAGAGTTTTATTTCCCAGCACCCACAGCATGCAGCACACAACTGCTCCAGCAGACTCACACACACTGACACACATACATAAACATATATAAAAATAAAATAAACATTCTGTCTCTTGTGAAGATATGCCAGTGCCTGACAAATACAGAAGTGGATGCTCACAGTCATCTATTGGATGGAACAGAGGGCCCTCAATGGAGGAGCTAGAGAAAGTACCCAAGGAGCTGAAGGGATCTGCAACCCTATAGGAGGAAATACAATATGAACTAACCAGTACCCCCTGAGCTCGTGTCTCTAGCTGCATATGTAGCAGAGGATTGCCTAGTTGACCATCATTGGGAGGAGAGGCCCTTGGTCTTGTAAAGATTATATGCCCCAGTACAGGGGAATGCCAGGGCCAGGAAGTGGGAGTGGGTGGGTTTGGAAGCAGGGTGGGGGAGGGTATAGGGGACTTTCAGGATAGCATTTGAAATGTAAATGAAGAAAATATCTAATAAAAAAATTTTAAAAATAAAGGAAAGAAAAAAATGCACTGCTTTATTTTGTGTTTAACATTTTGAATCTGAAGACAACATGGAGATTAGTCTCAAGTCACAACTTCACATTGATTTCTTAACTTTACCAGACAGGACAAAAATGTATATGTTGCAAATTTGTTTACCTAGAAAATTGCATATGTTCAATAAGAGATGGATATCCTTTTTTCTTTTTTTTATTAGATATTTTCTTTACTTACATTTCAAATGCTATCCCGAAAGTTCCCTATACCCTCCACCAGCCCTGCTTCCCTACCCACCCACTCCAACTTCTTGGCCCTGGCATTCCCCTGTACTGGGGAATATAAAGTTTGCAAGACCAAGGGGCCTCTCCTCCCAATGATGGTCGACTAGGCCATCTTCTGATACATATGCAGCTATAGAAATGAGCTTTGGGGCTACTGATTAGTTCATATTGTTGTTCCACCTATAGGGTTCTAAGAACCAGAAAATATTTTCAGTAAAATTACAGAGGAAATCTCTCCCAATCTAAATAAAGTGAGGCATGTAAATATAAAACAAGTTTATAGAGCACCAGTTAGACTGTATCAGAAAAGAAAATCCTCCCAGCACATAAGCAAAAACAAAACTTACTGAACAAGAAAAACATTAAAAGGATCAAGGGCAAAAGTCTGGGTAATATACAAAGGTGAGCCTGTCAATATTACACCAGACTGGCCAGGATAGGTATCTTGCAATTGCAAAACCACACAGAATGCCATCCTAGACTACTATACCAAGGAAAATGCTGAATCATGAAAGATGGTCAAAACAAGATATTTTAAGACAAATCCAAATTTAAACAATATCTAACTACAAATCTAGCCCTATAGAAAATACTAGAAGAAAAACTCCAACCCAAGAAGCATATCTACAGCCAGGAAAACACATGAAATCAGTAATTTCATATCAATAAAACCAGGGAAACACACAAACACACACACACACACACACACATGCACACCAATACCACCAATATAAAATTAATAGTAATAATAACCACTGCTCATTAATATTTTTCAATATTGGAGGACTCAATTCCCAATAAAAGATAAGGCCTAACAGAATGAATAAAAAACAAACAAACAAACAAAAAACAACAAAAAACTATCCTTCTGCTACATACAAGAAAATCACCTCAGCAAAAAATCCATTAACTCAGAGTAAAAAGCAGAGAAAAAAATTTTTCCAAGTACTGAGACCCAAGAATCAAGCTGGAGTAACTATTCTAATACCTAGTAAAATAGGTATTCAACCAAAATTAATCAAAAGAAACAGGGAAGGACACTTCTTACTCATCAAAGTAAAAAAAAAATCTATCAATATGATATTACAGTTCTGAACATTTATGTCCAAAACACAAGGACAGCTACATTTTAAAACAAAAATTGCTAAAGCTTAGATCACACACTGAACCTCATATATTAATAGTGGGCATCTTCAACAGCACAACTGACAGGTCATTCAGACAAACACAGAACAGGACAATAAGAAAATTAACAGAGGTTTTGAATCAAATTGACCTAACAGAGGTGTACAGAATGTTTCACTTAAACAGAAAAGAATAACCTTCCTTTCAGCACCTCATGAATGCTTTTCCAAGTCAATCATATGGTCAGTCGCAATGTAAACCTTGACAGATACAAGAAAATTGAAATAACTCCTTATAGCTTGTCAGACTACCATGGATTAAAGCTGGATTTTGACAACAGAAATTACAGAAAACCTACAGACTGCATGGAAAGTTAACAACCTTCTACTCAATGATCTCTGGGTCAGAGAAGAAAGAAAGACAAAAATTAAAGCCTTGCTCAAATTTAATTAAAATGAAGGCACAACAAACCCAAGTTTATGGGACACAATAAAAACAGTATTAATGGAAAATTTTAAAGCATTAAGTGCCTCCATAAAGAACTTAGGGAGTTATCATACCAGCAATTTAAGAGTATATTAGAAAGCTCTAGAAAACAAAGAAGTAAATACACCAAGAAGTAGAAGGCAGGGAATAATCAAAACAAGTGCTGCAAACATTCAACTAGAGACAAAGAAGGATAAGTGGATATTAGCCCAGATACTTAGAATACCCAAGATTTAAAATACAATTTGTGAAACTCATGAAACTCAAGAAGAACGAAGACCAAAGTGTGAACACTTTGCCCCTTCTTAGAATTGGGAACAAAACACCCATGGAAGGAGTTACAGAGACAAAGTTTGGAGCTGAGACGAAAGGACAGACCATCTACAGACTGCCATATCCAGGGATCCATCCCATAATCAGCCTCCAAATGCTGACACCATTGCATACACTAGCAAGATTTTGCTGAAAGGACCCTGATTTAGCTGGCTCTTGTGAGACCACATTGGGGCCTAGCAAACAAAGAAGTGTATGCTCACAGTTAGCTATTGGATAGATCACAGGGTCCCCAATGGAGGAGCTAGAGAAAATACCCAAGGAGCTAAAGGGATCTGCAACCCTATAGGTGGAACAACAATATGAACTACCCTGAACCCCCCGGAGCTCATGTCTCTAGCTGCATATGTATCAGAAGATGGCCTAGTTGGCCATCAGAGGAAAGAGAGGCCCATTGGTCGTGCAAACTTTATATGCCTCAGTATAGGGGAATGCCAGGGCCAAGAAGTGGGAGTGGGTGGGGGAGGGGAGTGGGGGGGAAGTGTATGGGGGACTTTTGGGATAGCACTGGAAATGTAAATGAAGAAAATACCTAATAAAAAATAAGAGTAAAAAAAAAAAAAAGAAAAAAGAAAAAAGAAAATTAAAATAAAGAAAAGAGAAGGCAATACAGAGGATCGATGAAACCAAGAGCTGGCTCTGAGAAAATCAATAACATAAACAAAAACTTAGTCAAACCAAATAAAAGTCAGAAAGAGAGTGTTCAAATAAACAAAATCAGGAATGAAAGAAACAAAATCAGGGAATTATAACAGCAGACACTGAGGAAAGTCAGAATCATTAAGTTTTACTTTAGAAGCCTTTATTCAATAATATTAGAAAATGAAAATGAAATGAATGATTTTATAAACATATATCACTTACCAAAGCTAAATCAAGGTCAGGTAAACTATTTAAACATCCCTCAAAGTCTCCCAAGGAGAGGCCCTTGGTCTTGTAAAGATCATATGCCCTAGTACAGGGGAATGCCAGGGCCAGGAAGATGGAGTGGGTGGGTTGGGAAGCAGGGCAGGAGGAGGGTATAGGCGACTTTGGGAATAGCATTTGAAATGTAAATAAAGAAAATATCTAATTTAAAAAAATGGGAAAAAAAAGTCTCCCAAAAAAACAAAAATGTCCAGGGGCAGATGGTTTTAGGGCAAATTTCTACCAGAATTTCAAAGAATGGCTACTACCAGTATGCCTCAAAGTATTCCAGAGGACAGAAACAAAAGGCATATTACCAAACTCATTTTATGAGGCCACAGTCTCTCTTATATGAAAATCACACAAAAACTCAACAAAATTGAGAATTTCAGATCAATTTTCTTATGAATATTGATGTAAAAGTCCTCAATAAAATACTCTCAACCAAATCTAAGAGCACATCAAAAACATTATCTAAAATGATCAAGTGGACATCATCCCAGGGATGAAGGGGAAGAATAATGTATAAAAATACATTAACATAATCTACTACATCAACAAACAGAAAGAAAAAGAAATCACATCACTTCATTAGATACTGAAAAAGCATTTGGCAAAATCTAACACCCCTTCATGCCAAAAGTCTTAGAGTTATCAGACATACAAGGTACATGTGTAAGCTTAATAAAAGCAATATATAGCAAGCCAGTAGCCAATATAAAATTAAATGGAGATAAACTTAAAACAAATTCCACTTGTCAGGGACAAGACAAGAGTACTCACTCTCATCTTATCTATTAAGTCCTAGCTCAAGCAATAAGGAGATCAAGGAGATACAAATTGGAAAAGAAGAAATCAAAGTGTTTCTATTTCAGACATATATATTCACACTCACACACACACACACACACACACACACACTTATTTGGAGAGAGAAAGAGAGGGAGAGAGAGAGAGAGAGAGAGAGAGAGAGAAAGAGAGAGAGAGAGAACCCCAAATATTCTGACAGAGAATTCCTACACTTTTAGCAAAGTGGGTAGAAAGAAATTTAACTGGAAAATTAAGTATAACTCCTTTATACAAATGATAAACTGGTCAAAAATAAAACTAGATAAACAACATCCTTTCAATAGCCACCAACAATATAAAATATCTTTGTGTACATCTACGTCAACAAGTGAAAAATTTATATGACAAGCACTTCAGATCACTGAACAAAAAATGGAGACTATCAGAAGATAAAAAGATCTTTCATGCTCATAGAAGAGTAGGATTAACATATGGAAAGTGTACATCTTACCAAAAGCAATCTATAGATTCAATACCATTCCCATCAAACTTCCAACACAATTCTTTACAGACCTTGAAAGAGCAGTTATCAACTTCATATGGAAAAAAAAAAAAAAAAAACACCAGAATAGCTAAAACACTGCTGAAAAGTAAAAGAACCCCTGGAGGTGTCAATATCCCAGATCCAAATCTGTACTACAGTGCAATAGCAATAAAAATGCATGGTGTTGGCAAAGGAGCAGACAGGTGGATCCATGGAATCATATTGAAAATCCTGAAATAAATCCCTACACCTATGAACACTTGATTCTTTTTTTTTTTTTTTTGACAACAAAGACAAAACCATAGAGTGCAAAAAAGAAAACATCTTTAACAAAAGGTGGTGGTCTAAAGGGATATCAGCATGTTGAAGAAAGGAAATAGATCCATATAAGTTATCCTGCTTAAATCTCAAGTGCAAGAACTACAGAAGCTAACAGCTTCTGGGACAGGTGGAAGCCACAGGGCTTCTGAGGCAAGCCACGTTTCGAACTCCAGACATCTGGGCACCTTCCCTGGCAGAGGAGAGGTGTCTGACCCGCCTGGGAGGACTTTGCCACAGCACTTGGGGGAGCCATCTTGGTTCCTGGATCCCACCTAGACTAATCTGTGCAGATGAGAGTGGGACTACAAAAGCTACATAGATTCTGGGACAAGCCCTGTTTTAGGCCTTCATCTTCTGCCAGGAGGCAG
Organism: Mus caroli; assembly: GCF_978045245.1. Lineage (NCBI taxonomy): Eukaryota > Metazoa > Chordata > Mammalia > Rodentia > Muridae > Mus > Mus caroli. Next base: position 113,778,356 of record NW_028227256.1, on the reverse strand, counting down.
GTCCGAAGGCCAGATATCTGTCCACCCTCCCTGCAAGAGGAGAGCTTGCCTGCAGAGAGTGCTCTGACCACTGAAACTCAGGAGAGAGCTAGTCTTCCAGGTCTTCTGATAAAGGCTAATGGAATCACGAGAGGAATAAACTCTAACCAGAGAGAACTATAACAACTAACTCCAGAGATTACCAGATGGAGAAAGGCAAACATAAGAATCTTACTAACAGAAACCAAGACCACTCACCATCATGAGAACCCAGCACTCCCACCTCAGCCAGTCCCAGGCACCCCAACACACCCAAAAACCTAGACCAAGATTTAAAAGCATATCTCATGATGATGGTAGAGGACATCAAGAAGGACTTTAATAACCCACTTAAAGAAATACAGAACACTGCCTAAGAGTTACAAGTCCTTAAAGAAAAACAGGAAAACACAACCAAACAGGTAGAAGTCATTAAAGAAAAACAGGAAAACAAATTCAAACAGGTGATGTAAATGAACAAAACCATACTAGACCTAAAATGGGAAGTAGACACAATAAAGAAAATCCAAATCGAGGCAACACTGGAGATAGAAACCCTAGAAAAAAAATCTAGAACCATAGATGCAAGCATCAGCAACAGAATACAAGAGATGAAAGAGAGAATCAAAGGTACAGCAGATTCCATAGAGAACATCAGCACAACAATAAAAGAAAAGGCAAAATGCAAAAAGATCCGAACTCAAAACATCCAGGAAATCCAGGACACAATGAGAAGATCAAATCTACAGATAATAGGAATAGATGAGAATGAAGATTTTCAACTTAAAGGGCCAGCAAATATCTTCAACAAAATTATAGAAGAAAACTTCCCAAACCTAAAGAAAGAGATGCCCATGAACATACAAGAAGCCTATAGAACTCTAAATAGACTGGACCAGAAAAGAAATTCATCCCAACACATAATAATCAGAGCAACGAATGCACTAAATAAAGATAGAATATTGAAAGCAGTAAGGGAAAAAGGACAAGTAACATATAAAAGTAGGACTATCAGAGTCACACCAGATTTTTTCACCAGAGACTATGAAAGCTAGAGGATCCTGGACAGATGATATACAGACACTAAGAGAACACAAATGCCCCCCTGGCTACTATACCCAGTCAAAATTTCAATTACAATAGATGGAGAAACCAAAGTATTACACAACAAAACCAAATTCACACATTATCTTTCCATGAATCCAGCCCTTCAAAGGATAATAGCAGAAAAACACTAATACAAGGACGGAAACCACCTCATAGAAAAGGCAAGAAAGTAATCTGTCAACAAACCAAACAGAAGACAGCCACAACAACAGAATGTCAACTCTAACAACAAAAATATTAGGAAGCAACAGTTACTTTTCCTTAATATCTCTTAATATCAATGTACTCAATTCCCCAATAAAAGACATAGACTAACAGACTGGCTACAAAAACAGGACCCAACATTCTGCTGCTTACAGGAGACCCATCTCAGGGAAAAAAACAGACACTACATCAGAGTGAAAGGCTGGAAAACAATTTTCCAAGCAAATGGTCTGAAGAAACAAGCTTGAGTAGCCATTCTAATATTGAATAAAATCAACTTCCAACCCAAAGTTATCAAAAAAGACAAGGAGGGGCACTTCATACTCATCAAAGGTAAAATCTTCCAAAGGAACTCTCAATTCTGAATATCTATGCTCCAAATGCGAGAGCAACCACATTCATTAAAGAGACTTTAATAAAGCTCAAAGCACATATTGCATCTCACACAATAATAGTGGGAGACTTCAACACACCACATTCTTGAATGGACAGATCATGGAAACAGAAATTAAACAGAGACACAGTGAAAAAAACAGAAGTTATGAAACAAAAGGGTTTAAAAATATCTATAGAACATTTTATCCTAAAACAAAAGGATATACCTTCTTCTTAGCATCTCATGGTAGCTTCTCCAAAATTGACCATATAATTGGTCACGAAACAGGCCTCAACAGATACAAAAATATTGAAATTATCCCATGTATCCTATCAGATCACCATGGATTAAGGCTGATCTTCAATAACAACATAAATAATAGAAAGCCAGCATTCACATGGAAACTGAAAAACAGTCTACTCAATGGTACCTTGGTCAATGAAGGAATAAAGAAAAAATTATAGACTTTTTATAGTTTAATGAAAATGAAGCCACAACATATGCAAACTTATGTGACATAACGAAAGCATTCCTAAGCGGAAAACTCATAGCTCTGAGTGCCTTCCAAAAGAAAATGGAGAGAGCACACACTAGCAACTTGACTTCACACCTAAAATCTCTAGAAGAAAGGGTAGCAAATTCATCAAAGAGGAGTAGATGTCAGGAAATAATCAAATTCAGGGGCAAAATCAACCAAGTGGAAACAAGAATAACTATGCAAAGAATCAACCAAACGTGGAGCTGGTACTTTGAGAAAATCAACAAGATAGATAAACCCTTAGCCAGACTCACTAGAGGGCACAGGGACAACATCCTAATTAACAAAATCAGAAATGAAAAGGGAGACATAACAACAGAACCTGAAGAAATCCAAAACACCATCAGATCCTTCTACAAAAGGCTATACTCAACAAAACTGGAAAACCTGGATGAAATGGACAGATTTCTAGACAGATACCAGGTACCAAAGTTAAATCAAGATCAGACTTTAGTTGAAATTAAACAAAGGGGACATACAACTTGTAGAGACCACTACCAGTAGCTAGGCACAGCCCCCTTTTGAGGGATAGGTCCACTCACCATCTCAAAAATGTTTAACCCAGAAATGTTTCTGTCCAAAGGAAAGACAGGGATAAAATGGGACAGATACTAAAGGAAAGGCCATGCAGACATGGCCCCACCTCAGAATCCACCCCATCTGTAGACATCAACACCCTCCCAACCCCCACACACTATGGCTGATGTCAAGAAGCACTTGCTGACAGGACCCAGGTATGGTTGTTCCCTGGGAGGTTCTACCAGGACCTGACTAATACAGATGCAGATACTCACAGCTAAGCATAGGACTTAGCCTTGGGACCCTAATGGAAGAGCTAAGGGAAGGACTGAAGGAGCTGAAGGTGATTACAACCTGATATGAAGAACAATATCAACTAACTGGACCACCCAGAGCTCCCAGGTACTAAATCACTAACCAAAGAGTATACATAGAAGAAGTCATGGCTCCAGATACATACGTAGCAGAGGATTGCCTTATCTGGCATCAATGGGAGGGTCTTGTAGAGGCTGAATGCTCCAGCATAGGGGATGCTAGAGCAGTGAGTCACAAGTGGATGAGTGAGTAGAGGAGCATCCTCATAGAGGCAAAGGAAAGAGGGGAGAGGGAGGATGGGATGGGGGGGTGTTCTGTGGAGGGGTAACTGGGAAACAGGATACTTTAAATGTAAACAAATAAATGTTTAATAAAGAAGAAAAAAGAAAAAGGTCATTTTAAAAGAAAAAGAAAAATGACTAGAAATAATATCACAAGGGCTGTTAAACCTGAAATGTAAACACTAAAATTGTATAATGCTGAACTTCTTCCCTTGGAAAATATGAGCGAAATTTACCTGTGGAAGCTGATGTTTAATGGACAAGACAAAGAACAGTTACAGATTTTATTACAAATTTCAAGTGATATTCAGTTGTCAGGATGGTCTTAGCTTTCTAACAACCAATAATATTCTTAGCATATAAGTTAGAGAATCACATTCCACTAATGGAGAGAAGTTGGAGCAGAGTATGACAGTGTCGTTGTATCTTTGCCTCGGGACACTTTTAGAAAGTCAGTGAAATTTGAGGATTCTTGTTGATAAAAACAGAACTAAGAAATACTTAGTATATAAAGACAGCACCAAAAATTCAGCATCATTTCTCTATATAGTAAGAACATTAATCTGAAGAAAATGTATTTGTTGGATGAACAATATGGTTTACCAGGTAGTAATATCTGGAAACAATTCTAAAAATCTTCAGTGACTAGCATAGTAGAGAGACTGCATCCCATAAATTGTCCATAACACTCCTTCAGTAAATAAATGTAATGTTTTTCCATACATGGATGGTTAATTTGAAGCATATATATTTTTACTTTGTTTCCTTATATATTTTGTAAATAGAAGAAAGAAAAATGCTGTATACTCACATACTACAGGTAACTTTACAAAAAAATAGAATTTCAAATTTAACTCATTCACTACTTAATTGGCAGAACAGATGTGAACAGGTTCATAAGTGAAGAGAAAGCAAAAATAAAACGAAAAGAAAAGAATAAACAGCCAGGCAGTGGTAGCATGCGCCTTTGATCCCAGTACTTGGAAGTCAGAGGCAGGTGGATTCTGAGTTCGAGGCCAGCCTGGTCTACAGAGTCTGTTCCAGGACAACCAGGAGGAGGAGGAGGAGGAGGAATTGGAGGAGGAGGAGGAGAAGGAGAAGGAGAAGGAGAAGGAGAAGGAGAAGGAGAAGGAGAAGGAGAAGGAGAAGGAGAAAGAGAAGGAGAAGGAGAAAAAGGAGAAGGAGAAAGAGAAGGAGAAGGAGAAAAAGGAGAAGGAGAGGAAGAAGGAGAAGGAGAAGGAGAAGGAGAAGGAGAAGGAGAAGGAGAAGAAGAAGAAGAAGAAGAAGAAGAAGAAGAAGAAGAAGAAGAAGAAGAAGAAGAAGAAGAAGAAGAAGAGAAGAAGGAGAAGGAGAAGGAGAAGAGAAGGAGAAGGAGAAGGAGAAGGAGAAGGAGAAGAAGAAGAAGAAGAAGAAGAAGAAGAAGAAGAAGAAGAAGAAGAAGAAGAAGAAGAAGAAGAAGAAGAAGAAGAAGAAGAAAACAATAAACAAACAAAAAGCAAATAAATAAAACATATACTCAGAAGACACTATCTGACTAACTGAAAAGTCAGATGGTCCTGTCATGTCTGATTATCCTCCCAGAAGTGACGTTGTTCAATTTTATATAACAAAAATTAAGTAATAGTTAAGCTATGGTGTTAAGCAATATATACAAATATAGAAATGATAAATCCAAACTATATACAGTTTTAAAGTACTACCAAAAATCTTTTAATTAAGAAATTAAGAATAAATCTAAGTGGATTAAGGAACTCCACATAAACCCAGAGACACTGAAACTTACAGAGGAGAAATTAGGGAAAAGACTCGAGGATATGGGTACAGGGGAATAATTCCTGAATAGAACAGAAATGGCTTGTGCTGTAAGATCAAGAATAGAAAAATGGGAACTCATAAAATTGCAAAGCTTCTGCAAGGCAAAAGACACCGTCAATAAGACCAAAAAGCAACCAACATATTGGCAAAGGATCTTTACCTATCCTAAATCAAATAGGGGACAAACTTCCAATATATATATAGAGAGAACTCAAGAAGGTGGACTCCAGAAAATCAAGTAACCCCATTAAAAATGGGGCTCAGAGCTAAACAAAGAATTCTCACCTGAGGAATACCGAATGGCTGAGAAGTACTTGAAAAAATGTTCAACATCCTTAATCATCAGGGAAATGCAAATCAAAACAACCCTGAGATTCCACCTCACACCAGTCAGAATGTCTAAGTTCAAAAATTCATGTGATAGCAGATGCTGGTGAGGATGTGGAGAAAGAGAAACACTCCTCCATTGTTGGTGGGATTGCAAGCTTGTAAAACCACTCTGGAAATCAGTCTGGTGGTTCCTCAGAAAATTGGACATATTACTAGCAGAGGATCCTGGAATACCACTCCTGGGCATATATCCAGAAGATGCTCCAACAGATAAGAAGGACACATGCTCCACTATGTTCATAGCAGCCTTATTTATAATAGCCAGAAGCTGGAAAGAACCCAGATTCCCCTCAACAGAGGAATGGATACAGAAAATGGACACATTTACACGATATAGTACTATTCATTTATTAAAAAGAATGAATTTATGAAATCCCTAGGCAAATGGATGGACCTGGAGGGCATCATCCTGAGTGAGGTAACCCAATCACAAAATAACTCACATAATATGTACTCACTGATAAGTGGATATTAGTCCAGAAACTTAGAATACCCAAGATATAAGATACAATTTGCAAAACACATGAAACTCAAGAAGAATGAATACCAAAGTGTGGACACTTTGCCCCTTCTTAGAATTGGGAACAAAACACCCATGAAAGGAGTTACAGAGACAAAGCTTGGAGCTGTGATGAAAGGATGGACCATCTAGAGACTGCCATATCCAGGGATCCATCCCATAATCAGCTTCCAAATGCTGACACCATTGCATACACTAGCAAGATTTTGTTGAAAGAACCCTGATATAGCTGTCTCTTATGAGAATATGCCGGGGCCTAGCAAACACAGAGGTGGATGCTTACAGTCAGCTACTGGATGAATCACAGGCCCCCCAGTGGAGGAGCTAGAGAAAGTACCCAAGGAGCTAAAGGGATCTGCAACTATATAGGTGGAACAACATATATGAACTGACCAGTACCCCCTGGAGGTCGTGTCTCTAGCTGCATATGTATCAGAAGATGGCCTTGTCAGCCATCAGTGGAAAGAGAGGCCCATTGGACTTGCAAACTTATATGCCTCAGTACAGGGGAACGCCAGGGCCAAGAAGTGGGAGTGGGTGGGTTGGTGGACTTTTGGGATAGCATTGGAAATGTAAATGAAATAAATACCTAATTTAAAAAAGTAAATCAATTAAAAAAGTAAATAAAAATAATTTATCTACAAAGAGGTATGTTTCAAATGGAGTGAATGAATCAATTGTAAGAAAATTACTGCAGATCAGGAACATTTTGATTTACTTTAGTAACTTTTGTGTATTCTGTGAACTTTTGCTTTTCATAAAGAATATCAGACCTGGGGAGATGGTGCAATGGATAGGAGAGCTTCATGCACAACTGTGAGGATCTTAATTCAGATCCATAAGACCTTTATAAAAGGCCAAATAAGAGAATGCATACCTGTATCTCCAGCGAGGAAGATAAAGGAGGATCCTAGGGTTGTTGTCTGCTAGCCTGACTCCAGACTGTTTATCAAGGTAATAAAGTAGACTGATAAAGTAGGATACCTGACGTTACTCTTTGAAATCCATAGCCAATTACATGTATATAAGTATACCCCCACTCCCCCAACTCCAACAATCACAACCACCAAATAAATAAGTGAATAAATAAATAAATAAATAAATAAAGCCATACCTATAAAATTAATGGACAGGTGCTATAAGAACTAAGAATTAGAAATACTTTGAGGCTGTGCTGAACAGGCTCCATGTCATAATGGCCACCAGAGATTCACTGAGGGCAATTAATTTATGGATTAATTGATAGTTAAAAAGTATATGTGGAAGACTGTTCGGAACATAATGGTAAAAGAAAGAAATACATTTACAATGTAATATATACACATTATTGGAAATTCTACCAAATCAGAAAGATATACTCCAACAATTAGAAGAAACATATATAACATAGTATGAATGTGTTAACTTTATTTCATGAGCTTGAATAAAACTGTATACAAGAATTTTAAAGAAAAATGTGTGCACCTGTAATTATAGAAACAAGTATTTCAAGATATCAACAAAGGACATGAAGGCAAATTGTTCCTTGAGGCAAAAGATGTATTAAACTTCAAAAAGAGATGAATGCTAGGCTCCAGAGAGAAAGGAAAAGAGTTTGAGCCCAAGATAAAAGGCAGAAATGTCAGTTTGAAGGCTTTGTGGTATAAGTGGGGTACAGTGGGGTACAGTGGTGGTGGTGGTGGTGTGTTGTGAGTGTGTGTGTTTGTGGTTTGCACTGACAGGAAAGAAGGCTAATTGTCTCTTAGAGGAAGTGGGTAAAATCGGGGAGAAGGGCAAATGTATATATCCATCATACAATGAGAAATAAGAACCACAGGAGAGTGATTTACAAATAGAGTATGTTTACTAATCATGGGGATGGCTTTAAAGTAGTTAGTCTAACTTCTTGAGTTCTTTGTATATATTGGATATTAGCCCTCTATCAGATGTATGTATGTATGTATGTATGTACGTGTATATACATCCAAGAAGAGGCTAGCATATTCAGAGAAAGAGAGACAGAAAGATGGAAAGAAGAGAATAAAAGGGGGAATTTTCATCAAAACTGTAAAAGGAAAGCAAGTAATTCTGAATATATTGTTTCCCAATGAAAAATAAAGGATGGAATTGAGGTAGCAAGGGAATTTTATACTGACATCTGGAACTTGTTCCCTCTAAAATCTGCTACTTAAATACACATATGTATGTAAGCAAGAAAGTAAACTCCTGTGGGTGAGAACTACATAAAATGTTGGGAAGCAGAAAGTTTCCTGAAGTGACGACTCTGTGTTTGCAGTTGAGAATGCATTATGGAATATAAAACATTTTGCTGCCTCTATATTGTTGAATAGGGCTTTGAAACACCTATTAAGAAAAGTCCATGCCACTACTATCTATCATCATGATGAAAGAAATGCATAGTTAATTAATAAGCCAGTATCAAAGCATATGTTTTCATGAATAGCCATGAGGGAAGTTAGAAGAAAATCTATGGCATGACAGGGTAGCTGAGGGGTTTCCTCTGCCTGCTGATCTATGTATTCCTTTCACGCTTTGCTTGGTCATCTGTGGGCTTCAGGACATGAGTGAGGATGTTCTCAGAGAGACAAGTCCATACCAGAGGTTAAATAGGACACTGACAATATATAAGTATATTTGACCTTCAATGGCACCAACATCTTGTGCTTCAACTTATTTTACCAAACAGATCAGAGGCTGTCAAAATAACTCAGCAAATAAATGTAGCTTCCACCAAGCCTTATGACTTGAGCTTGATACCCAGACCCCTTGGAAAACAAAAAATTAAACTCTTGAAATTTGCCTCTAGCATCCATATGTGTGCTATGCCATGTTAATGCTTCCCCCTCAATACTCATTAACATTTAAAAAGAACATAGTGATTTAAATGTGACTTAAAAGTTAACAAATAGATCACATTGGACCTGGCAGATAGGTCAGTCAGTAAAGTACTTGCTTCCTGAGTACATGCATCTGATTTGAGGCCCACCATTCATATAAAAGACAAGCTTTGTGGTATATACATATAATCTCAACAACAAGGAAGCAGACAGGCAAGTCTTTTGCCTTATTGACTAGTGTAGCTGAATCAGTGAGGACCAGGTTTCTGAGAGAGCATTCCTCAAAAAGTAACATAGAGGAGTGGCTAAGAAAGATGTTGATACAATGTTGACCTTGGATCTGTCAAAAAATCTGTATACACACACATACACACACACACACACACACACACACACCTACATTATCACAAATACAGAAATATTAAAATAGTAAAAATAATAAAATCATTAAAAGTTAAAGTTATAAATTGTAATGAAACAATTCTAAGACTATACTATTCTTTTTCTTCAAACAAATAATGACATGATGCACTGGCAGATTGTTGTGAGCTGTATACTGGATTTGAAAAGTAACTTGTCTCCACTCACATAATAAATTGGAAAGGCTTGCTTCCTGAGGCATCAACAAGGTTTATATGCCCACACTTCTCTTTACAAAGCTGCAAATGAGCATAAAATGTGGGATCTTCTAATTTTCTTCTGGGAATCATCACACCACTCAGTGGTTCTCATTAAAATCATTTTCCTGCTGTTGCCCACCTTAAATTTCTTTCCATTAATTTCTTCCATTATGCTCAGTTATGCCCCCATTTAATGTGAATAAGTGTGCACCACTCTTTCAAAGTATATTCAGCAGATCATTTGAAAAGAGTATTTTATTATAATACTTGAGAAAGCACAGGCTTGCTTGGTTTAAGTAGATAATTCATATGAATATTCAAGGTCTGTTAATCTTTTAAAATCTCTCTTTTTAGTACGAAAGTTTTTAATTGTTAATTAAAATTTCAGTCATATATATCTTGGGAAGTTGAAATTAAAGAGGCTCAATGAAATATAAATGATCTGCTGTAAATGCTGCATTAGAATGAGGGGTCATACATTATTGATCGCTGCCAGGACTAATCATGGGGATGGCTAAGCAGGTAAGAAATAAACAAAGGCCATATACTCACATAGTTATCTTTAAAATACAGGAACAATAAAAATGTTTGCATGCTTATCAACTTTGCTATTATATTTTGCTATATGTGAGTATATGGGCTCTGTTTATTTCTGTATATTTAAAGATATAGTTATCTTTAAAATACAGAAACAATAAAAATGTTTGCATGCTTATCAACTTTGCTATTATATTTTGCTATATATCTTTATGTTACTCTTTCTAGCGTCTCTCTCTCTCTCTCTCTCTCTCTCTCTCTCTCGTTCTTTCAATGAATGTTTATAAAACTCCCTTATATTGAGCTTGCTTATTCCTTCATATCTGGAAACTCACATAAATTTCCTATTAAGATGCTTGGAATGTCTAAATGATAGGTGGTATATTTGCTGTAATCTACTTTGTCATGACCCTTTACTCTCTTGCGTACAAGAACACACTTTATGTAAGACTTCTGTTGGGTTTGGGGAGATGGAGTGGAGAATATTTTCAGGAAAGAAACAAAGATGGATTGTCTTTCTGGTTAAGAAATGGTCCTATCAATACAGATTATAATGCTAAGCTCTCTGAAATAGAGAGTTTAAGGTCAAGAGTAGAAACAGGTGGTATATTTTAGAGATTTATTTTATTGTTATCTCATCCTCTACATCACCCTGTACAGACACTGCATGGAGTAGGCCCCAGAACTCTAGGTAGGTCATATTGGTCCAATCAATAAACTGACAGCCTCCAGTCTGGTACCTGCACCTGTAGAAACTTCCTCAGATATCTAGATAGGTAATACTAACCTACTCTTCTGTCTTTCTGACATACAACACATGCTATCCTATACTCTGACTGGCATCATCACTGCTTGGAATCTGACCATACATAGCAAAAAGATTATCTTTCAGGGTCATCTCAGCCTCATCTGTATAATGTGAAATGTTTTCACATGGGTAAAACTGGCAAACAGCCGGGCGTGGTGGTGCACGCCTTTAATCCCAGCACTCGGGAGGCAGAGGCAGGCGGATTTCTGAGTTCGAGGCCAGCCTGGTCTACAAAGTGAGTGCCAGGACAGCCAGAGCTACACAGAGAAACCCTGTCTCAAAAAAAAAAAAAAAAAAAAAAAAACCTGGCAAACAACTACATAAATAGATTCAAGGACAGAAAAGCCACAGTCCTATCATTAGATGTGAAAAAAAAAAAAAGGCTTTAACAAATATCCATCAAGACTTCATGATAAGGAAATTTAGATTGCAATACTTTAAATATTGACCATAGCCAGAAGAAAAATGAAAGATAAAAGAGAACCCAAGAGGAAAGAAAGAAGTCAGGTTCTTATTACTTGAAGATGACTAGACTTCTATACTAAAAAAATACCCTAAAGACTTTACTAGGAAACTCCTATGGGTGACAAATACATTCAACAAAATATCAGAACATGAAATTAATAGAGAAAATCAGTATTTTTGTATTTACAAAAGACAAACATACCTAGAAACATACCAAAATAAACTCCAAAACCTCTTGGAATAAATCTAACTTAAAAAGTGAAAAAGTTGGTCAGGCAGTGGTGGTGTATGCCTTTAATCTCAGCACTGAGGAGGCAGAGGCAGGTGGACCTTTGTGAGTGTAAAGCCAGCCTGGTCTACAAGTCTAGTACAACCAGGGCTGTTACACAGAGACACCCTGTTTTGAAAATGAAACAAAACAAAACAAACAAAAGCATCCCCAAAGTGAAAAAGTTGCAAACTTAAAAAAATTAAGACATTTGATTAGATACTAGAAGATTGAAATACCTCTCATGTCCATGCATTCATTCATACAATATTGTGAAAATGTTCATTCTATGAAAATCAACTTACATCACATCAACATATATCATTTTAGAGTATTCCACTGATTAAAGTGATTACAGTCATGAGTCTTCACTAATTTTTTTCTTAACATAGAACGTTTTACTATTAAAAAGGGAAATTAAAATGGTAGGTTTACTTAGTAATGTCCATAAAAATCTTTTGAAATATGCTCCTGGATGAAGTATAGTGTAGTAGATAGCACACCATCACACTGAGATTCAGCCTTTTGTTCCAAATCTACTGAAGTGCTATAGAACTTTGACCAAGATTTTTTACTTCTGAAAACTCATACTTCCTCATCTGAGTACTGTTGACTCAAAACTCATCAGCTTTCTATGGATACTGTGTCATATATATCTTTGGATCTCCTCATCTAGAATTCAGGATGCTCCCAGGATGTACAGAACATTTCTTTGACCACATCCTTAAATAATCCTACACAGTTAGGCAAACTGTGGATGTTCTAGTCCAGAATTCACAATACAGCCTCAAAACTGCCACTATGAGGGCCTGCAGAGACTCCTCACACTTTAAGCATAGCCACTCTTCAGAGAAACACTTCATAGCATTTACATGGCAATTGGGACAATCTGTCAATCCTGTTCCAAGGGATCTTAAAGATTCTTCTGGCCTCCCTCAGAGGTGTGAAGAGACATGTGTAATGGAAAAACACCCATACACAGGAAATAAAGATAAAGTTTATAAATTATAAACTACATACCATAACTACTGCAACCACATAAAATATTAGGACATATGTGGCAACCCCCAGTTAAAAAATACAGCACAGAAATATGCATAGATAATAGGAGCATGTGTCTATAATTATTTACTTACAAAATAAATATGTTTTACATAGTTAAGGAGATGGCTCAGTGGGTAAAGTACTTGGTAAACAAGCTTTGAAGAGCTGAGTTCAGATTGCCATACACCAAAAGAAAAACAAACAGGGTAACATATGCATGTAAGTCAAGTATGGGGTTGGGGTTAAGACTAGAGGTTCCTGGAGGCTCATAGACCCTCTAGCCCAACTGAAACACAGAACATCACATTCAATAATATACATTCTGTCTGTCTCAGGTAATAATGTGGAGATTAATAGAATATGGCATCCAACTCCAACATGTGGCCTCCATGTGTAGGGATATGAACACACACACACACACACACACACACACACACACACACATGTAAAAATAATCATTATTTCCAGAAGTTTTCCATTCAAATTAGGTAAGCATTAGAGTACTTATTAGTAATATAATAAAATTTTTAATTTTTCTCACATTTTAAAGCATATTTTTAATTCACATACATGTGTGCACACATATACATACACATGCATACACGAGGAGAAGGCAATAAATATTCTCTTTCTTTTCCTATCAGTAAAAACATATTAATCCCATCTTGTTAGGCAAGTATACCCCAAAAATGGAACAATCAGAAAATCTAAGCCTAGGATTCTTGTCCTGAAAAGAGATGACAACCATGTAAGAATAAAGGCTCCCTGCTTGTTTTCTCTTTGTTCATGTAGACAAGATCTGTGGGAGATTTCAAAAGGTTTACAGAGCCCTGACCTTTGTCTGTCATGTAAACACTCAAGGAGCTTACTGGATTCAGAGAAGGATGATGGTAAAGTGAACACTCAGAGAGGCTGATATCTACACCTGGACACAAGAGCTAATCAGATTTAAGAAGGTTTTAAATACTACTTTCAAATTCTCAATATTCTGATTGCATTGTAACTCTTTAACATAGGTTTTCATGTTGTAAGCCCCACAGCCATAAAATCATTTAATTACTATTTCACAACTAATTTTTCTAGTGTTATGAATTGTAATATGAATATCTGATATGCAGAATATCTACATGTGACTCCTGTGAAAGGATCATTTGATCCCCAGAGGGGTTGCAACCTACAAGTTGAGACCCACTCCACTGATACATAGGCTTCAGTTTTGTTATCTTATTCAATAACTTTGTAATACAAATTCTACAATGTTGCTTTTGTGGAAAGCTTCCATAACTCTTTGGACATACCTTGTCTTTGACATGAAAAGGGTCAGTTTGAATATACCTTTCATTTGGATACTAACAGGCATTATTCTAGGGCTTTTAAAAACAAGTCCTATAATTGGGCTTATAATGTATGCCATTAGCAGTTTTAGTGTTAATGTGTATGTCTACATTCATAGGTCCATAAATTACAAATAAAAATTAAGTTCAGGTGATTCTCATCATAAGTGGAAGAATCTTTAGGGCATGGGAATGAATTCATTCCCAAAGTTCTAATAGAAACTGTAGCTTCTTGTTATCTGAGCTGTGAAAAAACTGCTTGAAATCGTGATCTGTCTTCATGTAGATCCAGCCCCAGTAGTGTGATCATCAACTGAGAATATCTTGGGCCCCAGACTCACTCCCAGAAGGGCCACAATCAGAGTGGGAATTAGGACTAGCCGAGGGACACTATTAAATTTGCCCCCAGGGTTGAGAGAATCTTCACATAAACCCAAGTGATGAGATGTGACATTGTCCTCCACGTTATCCATGATTGGTGAAGAAAGATGCAGACAATCTATAGCTGGGTAGAATTGAGATAGGCGGGGCTTGGGGTTCCTGTGATCAGGGACTGAGGAGAACCATAAGGAAAGGGAGAAGGTAGAGAGTAGGTTGGGTTAGGTGAGTCATAAAAATATGGCCATGATGATAGGCCAATTGAAATTAAGAGCAGACCACACAGAGCATGACAAATTATAATTTGGGCTATTAATGGGGAAATAGATTCTAAAAGCTTAGTGGCTAGATATCACCCTAGCTCTAGTGCTGACCAAGGCTTATTATCATAATAAAAGTTGTGTGTCCTTTATCTAAAAACTAATAGATCAAGGCAGTGTAAAAGCCCCAAATCGAAATTAAATAACTTCTACAATAATTGCTGTCTAAGCTGTGGGAAATCTATCCTTTTAAAATGGTGATCACCTTTGTGGGGGACTAGCCCCAGTGGGGTGGTCATGAACTGTGAATGTGTGGGAACCCAGAGTCCCAGTAGGGCCCAGCCATGGGACACACAGGTACCCTCTCTGCCCTTAGCAGAGGCTTGCCCACCATTTTTATTTTGTGAGGTCCTAAAAAATGGAGCTTTCCTGGGGGTTAAGGGGCAAAGGGACAAAAGAAAAGCACATGGATTGAGGCCCACATGGCATATTGATGAGTTCCTTTATGAGGAATTTGATATGGCTCATAGTTTTCTAATCTGAGAGGGTGTTTTGATAAGAAACAATGATAAGATATGATAAGAAAAGAAATGCTGCCACAGATCCTCAGCATTCTTGAGGCTATTCTGCCATAGAAAACTGAAACACCCTAACAAACACCAGCCTTTTGGCAGATTTAAGAACTGATAGCTGACCTAATTACATTTTAAGTGGCAGGTACATCACCAAGCTTTTATGAGAGGCTAAAATTTTATTGCCTATGTGGAATCTGGCTGTAGAAGTTCAGAAAGAGAATGGGGATGGGGGAAACTTTTGTACTTACAGGAATAGTGATTTTTTTCATATATATATATGATTCATGCACAGACACTGCAGTATACAAATGCTTTTATTCTTCAAATCATACATTTCTGAAGGCTTTCATATCCTCCTCAGAATATGTATTTCTTATCTACAGTTTTTAACTTTTTCATATTTACATATTTAAATATTATCTTATTGATAGTCATTCCTTGTCACTTTTCCTAAAATGAATGCTTACATAGGTTTTTTAAATGATAAAGTCATATTTTAATGAGTTTTAGAACACCATTATTAAAGATGTTCACTCTCAACACTTTCAAGTAAAGTACATTGTTCTAGTCTCATTTCTACTGATGTGATAAAGCATCCTAACCAAAAACTGGAGAGAAAGGGTATGGTTGACTTGTAATGCTAGGTTGCAGCCATCATTGATAGGTAACCAATCAGGAATTCCTGAAGCTAGCTGCATCATATCCATAGAAAAGAGACAAGAAAACTAAATGTATAGGCCTTTGCTTGCTAGCTTTCTCTATGCTAGTACTAAGCTGTATCCTGTCTGCATTATCTTAGGACCCCTTATCTAGTGTTCTGAATCTTTCTATAACAGTCAACAACAAAAATGATTTCATACATATGTGCTGACATGCCAGGTTTATCTAGGCAATTTTTTCAAATGAGACTGAATTCCAGTGCTTCTGGATTTTTTCCAGACCACAATGGGGAAAAAAAAAGAAAGAAAGAAAATCATGAAAGCCATCTCTCTCATTCTTATAACATGAATCATCTGAACATTCAGTTGGGTCATAAGACTCACAGAACAAGACCTATTTACCCGGAGTAAGATGGTACAGCTATAGAGACATAGTGAGAGGCCAAATATTTTGGGTTCAGAATTTATCTTAGAGAACTTGACCTAAGGTTGCACTCAAGTTAACTAACAAAATGGCAAATAGCACCTGTTTCTAGGTTATCTCTGAGCAAGGTTTACATCTAGTTTTCAGGTTATTCCCCAACAAATCTGCAACTGCAAGTTACAAACCTGCCTGCCTCTGACAATTCACTTCCTAACAACCACTAATCAGGAGGAAAACAGAGTTAATTAAAGCACAGTTTGGCTCTCAGCACTAGACAATTATGTAAAAGACCTCCAATAAGATGTGTATCAGGCTAGATAATGCCTTTTTGCCTCTATAAATGCTTGCCTGAAACTGGGTTCTGGGCCCTCTCTTGTTCTCTTTAAAAAAATAAAAATAAAAAAAAATATTTTTATTGGATATTTCTTTATTTACATTTCAAATGTTGTCCCCTTTTCTGGTTACCTCCCACCCCCACAAACCCCTATCTCATCTACCTTCTCCCTACTTCTATGAGGGTGTTCCTCCAGTGATCCACTCCTGACTTCCTGAACTAGAATTCCCCTACCCTGGGGTATCAAGCCTTCCCATTGCTGCTTGACAAGGCCATCCTCTGCTACATATGCAGCTGGAGCCATGTGTACTCCTTGGTTGGTGGCTTAGTCCCTGGGACCTATGGGGGGAGGAGTCTGTTTGCTTGATATTACTGTTATTTCTATGGGATTGCAAACCCCTTCAGCTCTTTCAGTCCTTTTGGTCGTATGGCCTAAGCTCGAACTTGAATAAAGAGATCCTAATGTGACTGCATCAGAATCAGCTCCTTGGTGGTCTTTTGGGGGTTCATGAATGTTTCCTGGCACAATAGAACACTGGGTGGATAATTTTAAATTGTCAGAGGCAAAGTGGGGAGAGAGTATGAAGACCAAGAATCTCCTGCAGCTAGAGTTTTGTTAAGTTGTTCCATATTCATGAAAACCCCACAACTTGTCATCTAATGACAACACAAGGAGGCTTTCATTGCTCTGGCCAGAGAAAGGAAAGAATAATACTTGTGAAAACCCTAAAGTTCTTCATATGAAATAATCATAAATAGCAAGGCTCTAAAAGATATGAATGGTCTAAAAATTCAGAACATGAAGTCTTTTTCATACTGTTAGTGTATAGTAAATATAGTAAATATATCCTCTTCTAGACAATAGTGGAGATTAAAGAGAAGATCCTCAAGAATCTAAAAATAACACTACCATGTGATATATCAATTACATCTCTGGTATATATTCCATGGAATGAGCAGTATTGCTTTAAAAATATTTCTACAGTTTGTATTACTAAAACTAAGTAATGGGAGCATCAAAAGTGGACACCAACACATAAATGGATAAAGAAAACATGATATATTACTGGATGCTGCTTAGCTCTAAAGATAACCTATCATATGACACAGAAGTAACACACTGGTAAAAGTATTGCAATGTCATTGAAATAAACCAGGCAAGCAAATTCTTGCACCACATGTACCCACTTTCAATGGGATCTACAAAAGCCTGTGGATAGGGGAAAGGTAATCAAGTGTACAATTCTTCAAATAGGAAGAGAAGAAACTTATTGTCAGATTGTATGGTATGGCTATAATATTTGATAATGTCTACTTATACTTTTATACATGTACCAATAGAAGTTGTAGTTCAATGTCAAAGCACTTGGTTAGCATGCATAAGATTCTAGACTCAACCTTTAGTACTAGCAAAAATTAAGTGAATAGAAATAAAAATTGCTAAAGAAAAGTAATTGAAACGTTCTCTCAAAAATCAGTGTAGATATATGAAATATACTGAGTTGAGCATTTTATAATACATCCACATTGTCTTAGTTAGCTTTCTACTGCTGTGATAAATGACATAAAAGTTAATTCAGAGAGGTAAAGATTATTTCACCGAACAGCTTATGAATGTCATGAAGGGAAGTCACAGCAGGAATTTCAGACAGAAATCTGGAGGCACTTCCCACTTTAAGATACTCAATTCCTTTGGCCTAAAAAAATACATTTTTAAATCTACAAGTTTTACAAAGTATATTGTTAAGTTTCAGTATAATTAAACTGAATACAAATAAAAGAACCTGGACCTTGAAATCCACAATATCTGAAAGAAAGATTTGGAATTTGAAACCATTGTTTATGTAATATATCATCAAAAGAATAATTACTATGAGAAACAAAAGCTTTTTCAGTGGTTTATAAAATCACTGACCTTGATAAATGATGTGCTCAGATTCCAGGATCTAGGTCACACAGAGTGTTGAGAAATTAGAACGCTTGTGCATTCATCCCAGGACTGGGAACAGAGAAAGTCTAGGCTTCTATCATGCTCTTTAGTGCTGCACCAGATTCCTATGCTATATAAGCAGTGAAAGAAAGGAAAATCGGGACCATACAAAAAAAGAACTAAAAACCATACATGTTTGCAACTAAGTGTAATCAAATTACCAGCATCAGCAACAGTAACAGCAAAGCAAGGAGGCAAAATCTGTCACTAGCAGGAAAGCAGAAGACAACAGTTCCTGAGTTCTTCCCAGAGAGGAAGCCTGAGGAACTGAAATTGCAGATGAAATCACACAGCAGAATTCACTCCTCTTCTTTACAAGGAAGCCATGAGTTTTACTTTCTGGGTTTCTACTTTTCAGGCATCCTGATGCACACATTGCCCCCTTAAATCAATATAATCAAGAGTGTTGTTTATTTATTTTCTTCTCCTCTACCATTTGACAAATAATGATGATATAAATGCCTGCTCTCCCATCCTTCTGCTCTCCACTCCTCCAAATTTACAGGTGCATTGAGCCAGACTGTTTTATGACCAATTTGTGTACTGTGATGAGAAATGAGAGAATCTTTGGAAGACATCATTAATTTTATAGCTTTTATTTCAGAAAGTAGTTCCAGGGTATTAACATTTCTTCTTCCAAGTTATAAAACACAAAGCAAAGTGTGTTTACCACCCCCTCTAATTATAATTCATGAGTCAAAACAGGTCTTTTATGATACATGATAAAATATTTTCCTGGGCTTGATTTTGATACTTGCTGCAATGGCAAAGGATGTCTTTAGGTCTTTGATTCAAAGAAATCTACCTTTCTATAGAAGAGCACCTGCTCCTCTTGTAGAGGGTCCAAGTTCAGGTCTCAGGACCCATGTTTGGTTATTCACACTCATTTTTAACACCAACTCCTGGGAAGCCAATTCATTCTCTGCCTTCCACGGGGACCTGCACTCATATGTACTGTAGCTATCCAACAAGCACAGAGAACTTGGTACCTGAAAGGCAGGCTGGAAATGAAAAAGGACAGGCAGGTGAGAGAGGTTGAAGCTATGACAAAGGTTTCTGACCAAGGCTCATAGTTTAATATTCAGCTCTGTGTTTATATGGGAAAAAACCACAGACCCATCCTTTGTTTCAGCTGGATTATGTTGTTTTGTTTCAGCTGGATTATGTTGCAGAGCAAGCTCAGCAGGAAGTTTGATTCTGTAAGAAATTGCAGTGGCTGGAGAGAAGGGCAGGGAGAGGGTATAAGAGACTTTCAGGATAGCATTTAAAATGTAAATGAAGAAAATAATTAAAAAAAAGAAGAAGAAGAAGAAATTGAGGTGGCAGCAAGACAAGGATGAAGACCTCCACCTAGGTCAGAAGGCTACACTCTAGTTTGGCTAGGTTGGTGGAAAACCAACTGTGGTAAATAATTAAGGTCTGTTTAGCCTGCTGAAGGATGGGGAAAGGGCACAATGTATACATAAAACATATATCATACACACAGTTGAAATAAAATGAATGCTAATAAAAGAAATATTTATATACAGAGGTTAGACTCCTTATTCAGGGACATTGCAATGTCTAGACCAGATGCTGTCTAAGATTATATTGAATGTTGACCCATAGAACTTAGCCTACTGAATATCATTGCAATCTTAATCTGAACCACAACAAAAATATGCAAACACCAATAATAAAAACATATATGTTTACTATGAGGGTAAAGGGGGGGTTATAGAGAAGAATATTATATAAAATTAAAATGCATGTACTTATTAATTAGTCAGTAATTACAGGGCCCCTGCTGTGAATGAGAAACTGCATAATAGAGATGTTACAATTTTCCATAAGAGAGATGAGATGAATGCTGCACATTAATGGAACTGACAACAGGGGTGGAGAATTCAGGGAAATTAGCAAGTAAAATACAATTTGGTGTTGGAATAAATATTAAACAAATAATTAGGCTTGGTAAAAATCTCAGAAGTTTGAAGCAACAAAGTTTGGCTACATTAGAAAACAAATGTATCAATAGACACTAAGAAATCTTTGGGGAACAGAAAAGGGGTTTTATTATGAGAGGGAAGTCAGATGAAATTACTGTACTGAAGGAACCAGTATTGTCAGGACAGTCCTGAACTCATTAGCATATAACTTCATCAGGAACCCCAGAAATGACTGCTTCTACAATGCTAATGTAGAACCTGCCTCTGCAAAAGAAGCTGGGGAACCTTATTTCAATTGCTTGTGTAACTGTCAAATTGTGGTTTAAGATCGAATATCTTCACCAGGGCCTTGGGTTTCCTAGAAAACAAGGCAGTTTTACTCACTAGGCTGAACCTCACTTCTAGATTCTAAGGCCAACTCTACCATCAAGGGCAGGTTGGTGAGACAATATAAGTAGGAGGCAAAACATGATGGAAAATCAAAATAATGGTCCTTGAGCACAATGGATATAGGATAAAGCTGCCTTACCAGTCCTCACTCCCATACAACTTCCCCTGATTCAACATTTGCCTTTTTTCATCTCAAAAAGGGTAAACCTGGGTCTTGATTACTAACAGAGACCTCATGTATTTGAAGTTTTACCAATTCAAAGAAAAATTAAGAAGGGATTTAGTTAAGTTTTAGAAGTTAGAAAATGGAAAGAGAAGTTTTAAGTCAATCTAAGAATTTGTACCATATTCCTTTGATAAAAGAATGGAGATGAACAGATGAGAATGTGCCAATCACACAGAGAATGAGAAAATTGAGTTTATAATCGGGTAATTCTGTTTGGAAGCATGAATGGCTGAACTGAAATTCAAAGAGAAAACTATGGACACCCCTTCCTTACACTCACAGCCATGGAAATTTCATCACATAAAATTTAAGACATTGACTGCCATACCTGAGATGCAAAAAAGCCTAAGAATATAGAAAAATGTTTTCACCCATTTGTCAATTTGCTCAGGAAACATTTTATTCCATCTCCTGAATTGCTTAAGAAGGAGGGATGTGTGCCTAGAGAAATGGCTCTTCAGGAAAGAGCTCTTGCTGC
Source organism: Mus caroli (assembly GCF_978045245.1). Classification (NCBI taxonomy): domain Eukaryota; kingdom Metazoa; phylum Chordata; class Mammalia; order Rodentia; family Muridae; genus Mus; species Mus caroli. The sequence continues at coordinate 113,756,718 of NW_028227256.1, read as the reverse complement.
TTTTGCAGAGGATCTGGGTAGTCTCCACCTCCCATGGAAGGTAGCTCACATCTACCTGTAACCTTAGTTCAGGATATATGGTAACCTCTTCTGTCCTCCAAGGGCACATATATATATATATATATATATATATATATATATATATATATATATATATATATATGGTATATTTAAACACATGCAGACACACAAAAATGAAAATCAAATAAACATATTGTTAAGAATAAACACATCTCAACTAAAATTGATTCCCAGATTAGGTATTAATGATCAAACCACTGTGCCCATCATGAGAGAGAGAGAGAGAGAGAGAGAGAGAGAGAGAGAGAGAGAACATGCTAGATTGAAAGACCACATATATTATGCAAATTTAACCATTCCACAATAAACATATAGTTCCAAAGTCACAAAATTTAATAAATGATTGAGTGAAAATATGAATTTTAGCATGGTTCTCTCAAACAGTTTTCTAGCAATTATTTCCTCATTTCTGTGATAAAATACCTGACAGAAGCAACTTAGAGAAAGGACGGTTTATTTTGATTCATCATTTCAGGATATGGTCCATCATGGCAGAGAAGGTATAAAGGCAGAACCATTAGGCAGCTGGTATACTTCCATTTGTAGTCAGGAAAGAGTAAAATGGATGCTGGAGTTCAACTCATCTTTTCCTTTTTATTCCATCCAGGATTCTAGCCAATGGGTAGCCACCTATTAACAACCTTCCTTATTCAGCCCAAATGTAAAACCCCCCTCACAGAAAGGTCCAGAGGTTTGTATCCTAGAAGATTCTAGACCTTGACAAGTTGGTGGTCTTTCAAGCTACTGTCAGTCAGAGGAAGAAACTACATATGTGAATGTGAGCACATGGACAGCATCTACACCAGAAGCACAATAATGCCAAACCTATGCAACATATCCATCCATTTCTGAAATAAGGACTCTACTTAAGAATTTTTATTAGATATTTTATTTATTTACATTTCAAGTGTTATCCCCTTTCCCAATTCCCACCCCTCCAAATACACCTCATCCCATTCCCCTCCTCTTGCTTCTATGAGCTTGTGCCCCTACCCACCCACCCACTCCCACCTCCCTGCCTTCATGTTCCCCTACACTGAGGCATCAAGCCTTCCCAGGACAAAAGGCCTCTTCCCCCATTGATGCCTGACAAGTCCATCCTCTGCTACATATATGGTTTGAGCCATGGGTCCCTCCATGTGTACTCCTTGACTGGTGGTTTAGAACCTGGGAGTTCTGGTTGGTTGATATTGTTGTTCTTCCAATGGGGTTGCAAACCCTTTCATCTCTTCAGTCCTTTCTCTGACTCTCCATTGGGGACCCCATGATTAGTTCAATGGATGGCTGTAAGTATCCACATCTGTATATGTCAGGTTCTGATAGAGCCTCTCAGGAGACAGCTATATCAGGCTCTGTCAGCATGTCTTGCCATCCACAATAGTGTCTGCATTTGCTGAGTGTATATGGAAGGGATCCTTAGGTGGAGAAGTCTCTGGATGGCCTCTCCTTCAGTCTCTGTTTTACACTTTGTCTCCATATTTGCTCCTGTGTTGTTTCCCCTTCTAAAATGGACTGAAGCACCCTCACTTTAGTCCCCCTTCTTCTTGGGCTTTATGTGGTCTGAATTGTATCTTGGATATTCTGAGCTTTTGGGCTAATATCCGCTTATCAGTGACTGCATACCAGGTATGTTCTTTTGTGTTTGGCTTACCTCACTCAGAATGATATTTTCTAGTTCCATCCATTTGCTTAAGAATTACCAGGAGCTCTTGACTCTAGTTGCATATGTATCAAAAGATGGCCTAGTCAGCCATCACTGGAAAGAAAGACCCATTGGACTTGCAAACTTTATATGCCCCAGTACAGGGGAACACTAGGGCCAAAAAGTGGTAGTGGGTGGGTAGGGGAGTGGGGGGGAGGGTATGGGGGACTTTTGGGATAGCATTGGAAATGTAAATGAGGAAAATACCTAATAAAAATATTTTAAAAAAAGAAATACATACAACCCCCGCAAAAAAAAGTAATTTCATGAAGTCATTGTTTTAATAACTGAGTAGTATTCCTGTCTGCAAATATACCATATTTTCTGTATCCATTCCTCTATTGAAGGACATCTGGGTTCTTTCCAGCTCCTGGTTATTATAAATAAAGCTGCTATGACCATAAAAAGAATTCAATAAATTAGACTTCAGACAATCAAATAACCCTATTAAAAATGGGGTACAGAGCTAAACAAAGAATTCTCAACCGAGGAAACTCAAATGGTTAAGAAGCACCTAAAGAAAGGTTCAACATCCTTAGTCATCAGGGAAATGAAAATCAAAACAACACTGAGATTCTACCTCACACCAGTCAGAAGGATGTGGAGAAAGAGAAACATTCCCATTGTTGATGGGCTTACAAACTGTTAAAACCACTTTGGAAATCAGTCTGGCATTTCCTCAAAAAATTGGATATAGTATTACCTGAGGATCCAGCTATACATCTCCTGGGCTTATACCCAAAAGATGCTACAACATATAACAAGGACACATGTTCTACTTAAGATTTTTATGAGGTTAATGCTTTGAAATTTTATATTCAAGAAAAAAGATGAAACTTATATTGTATTGTGCTCTTAGGGTTTTATTGCTGTGCATAGTTACCATGACAATCACAGCTCACACAAAGGAATACATTTATTTGAGGCTGGCTTATGGTTTCTGTGGTTTATTCCATTATCATCATGGCAGGAAACATAGTAGCACACAGGCAGACATGATGCTGAAGGAGTTGAAAGTATTACATATTAATCCAGGGAGAGATTGTGTGTTACAATAGGCATTCCTTGGGCGTAGCAGACCACAAAGCTCAGTCCAACAGTTACATGCCTTCTCGAACACTGCCAAAAATTAGGGTTGATTTCAGGTCTACAGGAAGCTGAACAATCACAATATTACAGAAGGAAATACCTGTCCATATACCAGCAACCATTTGAGACTCAATAAACTTCCCAGAAGGGAATGCATCACTGGCCCTCACTTGCTTAATAAAAACTCCAACACCATTTTGTACCTGGAATGTTCTCCTACCTAACCTTCAGCTCTGTACCCAGAATCCTGTGATAAATTCTGCAGGTTATGCTTGTCTGGGTTTAAATTCCAACTTTATAAGGAAATGTCTATCACATGGTAAAATTATTTTAACTTTAAATGTATTCTGAAATGTCTTGAGAAAACTGTATTGTAGATGCCCCAGAATTAAGAGATTTGAAAAGCAATGAAAAAAATAAAAATAAGAAGCTGACAGCAACCCCTGGAACATAAAGAATTTATTAGCATTATCTCCCATTGTTTATATATGCTTTCATGTTATTTTGTGACCTTTTGTTATCTCTTGTGTGAATAAACCATTATTGTTACAGCCTAAGAACACAAGTCTTTTGACTCACTCCATGTAGGCCTAAGAATTGTGTTTGAAAAACAATTTTTATAAAAGTAGTCTTGGTGATTTCATTATGCCAGTATTTCTGGTTGCTTACCTGTTCACCTGGAACTTTGGCCATAATGTGGTTAATTATATGAACATTAGTCGTAATCACAGTGCATTCCACGAGATTCTCAGTGGAAGTGGAACCTCCCAATCTGTACTCCCTGAAATGTTCCAAAGAACATATACGAGAACATTTGTCTATAAGCTGGCTGTGAGGATCCAGCACTCCCACCCACATCCTCCCTGCATGTTCTAACTCTATCTTTGTCCAAGTAATTCTGCATACATCTACACCTTTTACATTACAAATCAGATACACTTTAAATACTGTTGATCATTGTTCTATATTCCATATGACTCAATGTAGCTATATGCCAAGGAACTTTTAAGACATGAAGCAAAATGCTTCCATTAATTTTCTTTTTTATTATATTTGATTCTTTACATTTAGTGTACATGGGAAGGCAAATAGAAGTCAGATATCTACTGGTAGACATTGAATCTTTCCTTCTGCCATGTGGGTTCCAAAAACCATACTGTGGTTTTCAGCTTGTCTTAAAGCACTTTTATCCAGAGAGACATTTTGCCAGCTTGGCTGCATTTTTTATGTTGATATTGTTGGTTTTGGTGATGAAATCTGGTGATTTATTTATTGATTGATAACAGTGATTGTTGCTTGAATAATAATTTATATTTTTAGTTGCTTGCATTTTTACATATTTAATTTGAGACAGGGTCTCACTATATAGTCTTTTCTGTCCTAGATCTCACTATGTAGATAATCTGGTCTCAAATTCAAAGAGATCTTTCTGTCTCTGCCTGTTGAGTACAAGGATAAAAGGTTTGTATCACCATACCTGGCATTGAAAAACGTTTTAACAGAGTAAATGCATTTTAACATTTTGTTTTGCTGGCAAAGCTCTTGTAAAATATCACAGTCATGTAAGCATAAGCATATCCAGAGTTTTCATAATACTTAAGGTTAGTATACCATGTTTTGAAGCTGTAGACATCTACTTAAGGACTGGTGAAGACTAGTGCTGGGTAAAAATTAGTTGTATATTCTATCATGCTGCCTTAGGTGATCTATTCTTGCAATCATCCACTGTATTCTAAATCCTCACACTGTAGAAATCCAAACAACATATACATTAAGTTGAGCTTCTCAGATTAAATCCATCAACTTCTTTCTTCTTGGAAATAAGATATATATTCCTTCATATTGTATATTGTAAAGAATTAATCCTTACAGTAAAATAATAAATCAGTCACAAATTAATCCTTACAGTAAAATAATAAATCAGTCACAAATTGATAGAATTAGATAACATAATCACAGCACTGCTAAACATCCACAGAGATCATTACCTCACTAAGTATGTGACACTCATATAATTTTCTCAATTGCTTGTATATATCTCTTAACTCACATGATAAGTTCATAACATCATGATTCAAATATTCCCATTATCGCTAATTTAAAGGTTGAATAATGGAGAAATTATATTGATTTAATAGTAATTTCTTTGTTTTCTTTAAACATCTAGAAGCATTAGTAATTTTGTATTATTATCATGCTATATAATTGTTTTCCCTTGGAAACTGAAGAAGTTGCAGAGAGTAAACAGTATGATCCCCCAAGTTAGAGTTATTTTCTACTGGTGCATGAAAAATATATATTGAAAATATAATTACAGAAAAAAATTCAGTGAAATTTTAAAAACTAAAATATTTTTCAAAATTATAAGTATGTTGAATTTTGTATGGGGATGGTGCTACAATATATGTACAATTAGAGTGTTCCTTTTCAACCTACATCATTTATTATTATTATTACTGATGTCATTGGTATTGGTATTATTATTGTGTTTACATGTGTGCACTTGTCTTATAAGTCATGAAGAAATCAAGGAACCACTTCTTTGTGGAGTTGATTCTATCCTTCCATAATGTCAACCCTAAGGATTGGACACAGACTTCTTATACACACTGAACTGTCATAATGACACTAAAAATATTTTTAAAAAATGAAAATAAATGGTATGGAAAGCTATCATTTTGAAGGGGAAATAAACATCCCTTTTTACAGGAAATGGTATTCCTTCTGTAGGGACAGGTACTGGATAAATATTTAAAACTATGAAAGATGTATTGAGAAACTAGAGATAAGAGTTCCTGAGAGCCAGGTGTAGTGTTGCATATCTACAAACCCAATATTCACTAACACAGGAATGAGTTGGACATTTCTGGTTTCTGTGGTAACTCCTTTATGTCATATGATGTTTTGCTGTGGCAGAAAGGTGAAAGGATGTTTTGCTGAAGCAGAAACCGGCTAGAGGATGTTTTTCTTAGCAGACACATGGGAAGATTTGTGGTGTTTAGAAAGAATATTACAGACAGTTTGAGGAGGCTCTGGCATTGGTTCCTCTTTCATTGTGTTGTTCCTCTTCACTTGTCATGGCATCTTAGAGAGTAACTCACAAAAGAACTTCTTGTGATATTCCAGCAGCTTTTTTGAACTTCCACAGATGTAGGCTGATTAGTAGAGTCTCACAGTTTCTTCTGGATACCGCTGCCATTGATGATTTATGAATGGTGATTGCTGACTGGACTGGATTATACCAGCCAATTCCTGTTGGTGTTTTGGCAGAGGACTGGATTGCTGAAAAGGAAGATTAGAATCACTTCAAAGAACAATTTACAAATAGGTCCACACCTAATTTTGCCCTATTAACCTTTCTTTTCCACTACTTCTAGTATGTGGTGGTCTAAAAGGGAGGTTGAGTGTTTAAGAACCTTTATTAATGTATGTTTGAAAAATCTAAGCCTACAAAAGAAGATTACAAATATAAGGCTTGCCTGGGACACACAGTGAGAGGCTAGCATAAGAAGAAAAGGAAGGCAAGGCAAAGATAGAGACTCTTACAAAACTAGCTCATTTGGGCCACTGAGAAGCCCAAATGGATATGATTACTTACCACTGTAGTTGTGCCTAGTTTGAAGTTGAATTTTAAAATTAAAATAGATAAAAGATTCTACCGTGATGTTTTACTTTTTGTTATGTAGCTAACATCTGATTTTAGTCTATATTTTCTCTAGTGCTTAAAGTAAACCATTGGAAGTAGTTTTATGTCATAAAGGAAAGCCTGCTAATTAAAGTTCCAGATAAACTGAAACTAAAAGAGGAGAACATGGGAAAGAGCCTCAAACACATGGGTACAGGGGAAATTTTCCTGAACAGAACACCAATGACTGATGCTCAAAGATCAAGAATTGACAAATGGGGTCTCATAAAATCGCAAAGCTTCTTTGAGGCAAAGGATACTATCAATAGGACAAAATGGCAACCAACGGATTGGGAAAAGATTGTTTACTAATCCTACATCTGATAGAGGGCTAATATCCAGTATATACAAAGAACTCAAGAAGTTAAATCCTAGAGAACCAAATAACCTTATTTAAAATGGAGTACAGAGATAAACAAAGAATTCTCAACTGAGGAAACTGGAATGGCTGAGAAGCACCTAAAGAAATGTTCAACATCCTTAGTCATCAATGAAATGCATATCAAAACAACCCTGAGATTTCACCTCACACCTGTCAGAATGACTAACATCAAAAACTCAGGTGACAGCAGATGCTGGCAAGGATGTGGAGAAACAAGAACACTCATCCACTTGATGGTGGGATTGCAAACTGGTACAATCTCTCTGGACCAGTCTGGCAGTTTTTCAGAAAATTGGACCCAGCTATACCACTCCTGGGCATATACCCAAAAGATTCTCCTATATATATAAAACAAAGACACATAATCCACTATGGCATAGCAACCTTATTTATAATAGTCAGAAGCTGGAAAGAACCTAGATGTCCTTTAATAGAGGAATAGATAAAGAAAATGTGATACATTTACAAAATGGAACTACTACAAACAATGACTTCATGAAATTCTTAGGCAAATGGATGGAACTAGAAAATATCCTGAGTGAGGTAAGCCAATCACAAAAGAACACACATGGTATGCATTCACTTGTAAGTGGATATTAGCCCCAAAACTTTGAATATGGAAGATATAAGTCACAGACCACATTAAGCTCCAGAAGATGAAGACCAAAGTGTGGATACTTCGGTTGTTCTTAGAAGGGGAATCAAAATATCCATGGGAGGAGATACAGAGATAAAGTGTAGAGCAGAGACTGAAGGAAAGGCCATCCAGAGACTGCCCCACTTGGGGATCAATCCCATACGCAATCACCAAACCCAGACACTATTGTGGATGCTAAGAAGTGCATGCTGAAAGGAGCCTGATATAGCTATCTTCTGAAAGGCTCTGCCAGAGTCTGGCAAATACAAATGCAGTCAACAATTGGACTGAGCACAGGGTCCCCAAAGGAGAAGTTAGAGAAAGGACAGAAGGAGCTGCAGGGGTTGCAACTTCATAGGAAGAACAACAATAGGAACCAATATGACCCCCAGAGCTCCCAGGGACTAAACCACCAAACAAGGAGTACACATGGAGGGACCCATGGCTCCAACTGCTTATGTAACAGAGAATGGTCTTGTTGGGCATCAATGGGAGGAAGACCCTTGTTTCCATGAAGGCTCAATGCTCCAGTATGGGGTATTAGAGGATGGGGGAGGCCTCTAAATGGTAACATTCTCATAGAAGCAGGGGGATGGAATAGGGGGCTTTGGGGTGGATTGGGAAAGGGGATAACATTTAAAATGTAATTAAATAAAATAACAAAAAAGACAAATTAAAAAAAAAGTCCCAATGTACTAAGTCCCAATAGCTCCTATGAGCAAAATGGAGGACTTCCTTTGTTAACAACAGTTCCCCTTCTCTGTGAAGCCCACCACCCTCACATCCTCTCCCTGAGCCAGATCACATACCCCTTGATAAATCTGTAAGTTTACCTTCCACTTTCCTAATAAGAACCCACCCAGCAAGTACCTGGGATTCCTGGAATGCCTTTCCCTACAAAGAATGCATTCACAGTACTTTAAATTTCAAACAATGAAACTTTACCCTACAAAGAACCCCTTCCCCAAGATTCTATACCCTGATTCATCCCAAATAAAGTATATGTGTGTAACCCACCATGAATAAATGTATGCATACAAGCTAAGATCACCTAAAAGAGCAATTTCATTAAAATCTTCAGAGAAGACCTTTCCTAAGTAGTACTCACTCCCAGCTACAGTGGGATCCTGCAGACTCCATCCATTCCAGATTCAACTTCATCCTTCCAGACTGGTGAGCAGCTATGCCTTGCCACCCTGAGGGGCCAGAAATAAAGGACATGGAGCCACAACTTGTCTCCAACATTCGTAACCTCTGTCATAGGGATGATTTTTAAAGTTACTGTGGCTTTTGTGAATTTCATGTAAGAATACTGTATTTACCCATTCCCCTCCTCTTGTTCTCTTTCCTCTAACTCTGTACATGTTCTCCCTTCTCAAAATCTTTGCATCTTATTCTTTAATTTGTATTGTCACAGCACACACAAGTATATATGACTCTATAAATAAAACCTGCTGAGTTAGTGTTTTATACCCCTATACTCCGAACAGGAACTCCCCACTGCTGGGAATTAGAAAAGCTATCAAGTGGTTATTCTTGGATAAGAATGATTCTTCCTCTTTCCCTAGCTATCAACTGCTTCTTTTTTTTGCATTTTTTAAATTTTTAATATTTTTTATTACATATTTTCCTCAATTACATTTCCAATGCTATCCCAAAAGTCCCCCATACCCTCTGTCCCCCGACTTCCCTACCCACCCATTCCCATTTTTTTGGCCCTGGAATTCCCCTCTACTGGGGCATATAAAGTTTGCTTGTCCAATAAGGCTCTCTTTCCAGTGATGGCCAACTAGGCCATCTTTTGATACATATGCAGCTAGAGTCAAGAGCTCCGGGGTACTGGTTAGTTCATAAAGTTATTCCACCTATAGGGTTGCAGATCCCTTTAGCTCCTTGGGAACTTTCTCTAGCTCCTCCATTGAGAGCCCTGTAATCCATCCAATAGCTGACTGTGAGCATCCACTTCTGTGTTTGCTAGGCCCCGGCATAGTCTCACAAGAGACAGCTATATCTGTGTCCTTTCAGCAAAATCTTGCTAGTTTATGCAATGGTGTCAGCGTTTGGAAGCTGATTATGGGATGGATCCCTGGATATGGCAGTCTCTAGATGGCCCATCCTTTCATCACAGCTCCAAACTTTGTTTCTGTAACTCCTCCCATGGGTGTTTTGTTCCCAATTATAAGAAGGGGCAAAGTGTCTACACTTTGGTCTTCATTCTTCTTGAGTTTCATGCATTTAGCAAATTGTATCGTATATCTTGGGTATCCTAAGTTTTGGGCTAATATCCACTTATCAGTGAGTACATATTGTGTGAGTCCCTTTGTGATTGGGTTACCTCACTCAGGATGATGCCCTCCAGGTCCATCCATTTGCCTAGGAATTTCATAAGTTCATTCTTTTTAATAGCTGAGTAGTACTCCATTGTGTAAATGTACCACATTTTCTGTATCCATTCCTCTGTTGAGGGGCATCTGGGTTCTTTCCAGCTTCTGGCTATTATAAATGAGGCTGCTAAGAACATAGTGGAGCATGTGTCCTTCTTACTGGTTGGGACATCTTCTGGATATATGCCCAGGAGAGGTATTGCTGGATCCTCTGGTAGTACTATGTCCAATTTTCTAAGGAACCGCCAGACTGATTTCCAGAGTGGTTGTACAAGCTTGCAATCCCACCAACAATGGAGGAGTGTTCCTCTTTCTCCACATCCTCGCCAGCATCTGCTGTCACCTGAAAATTTGATCTTAGCCATTTTGACTAGTGTGAGGTGGAATCTCAGCGTTGTTTTGATTTGCATTTCCCTGATGATTAAGGATGTTGAACATTTTTTCAGGTGCTTCTCTGCCATTCGGTATTCCTCAGGTGAGAATTCTTTGTTCAGTTCTAAGCCCCATTTTTAATGGGGTTATTTGATTTTCTGGAGTCCACCTTATTGAGTTCTTGATATATATTGGATATTAGTCCCCTATCTGATTTAGGATAGGTAAAGATCCTTTCCCAATCTGTTGGTCATCATTTTGTCTTATTGACAGTGTCTTTTGCCTTGCAGAAGCTTTGCAGTTTCATGAGGTCCCATTTGTCAATTCTCTATCTTACAGCACAAGCCATTGCTGTTCTATTCAGGATTTTTTCCCCTGTACCCATATCTTCAAGGCTTTTCCCCAATGTCTCCTCTATAAGTGTCATTGTGTCTGGTTTTATGTGAAGTTCCTTGATCCACTTAGATTTGACCTTAGTACAAGGAGATAGAAATGGATTGATTCGCATTCTTCTACATGATAACAACCAGTTGTGCCAGCACCATTTGTTGAAAATGCTGTCTTTCTTCCACTGGATGGTTTTTGCTCCCTTGTTGAAGATAAAGTGACCATAGGAGTGTGGGTTCATTTCTGAGTCCTCAATTCTATTCCATTGGTCTACTTGTCTGTCACTATATCAGTACCATGAAGTTTTTATCACAATTGCTCTGTAGTAAAGCTTAGGTCAGGCATGGTGACTCCACCAGAGGTTCTTTTATCCTTGAGAAGAGTTTTTGCTACCCTAGGTTTTTTTGTTATTCCAGATGTATTTGCAGATGGCTCTTTCTAATTCGTTGAAGAATTGAGTTGGGATTTTGATGGGGATTGTATTGAATCTGTAGATTGCTTTTGGCAAGATAGCCATTTTTTTCAATGTTGATCCTGCTTCTAACTGTTCATCTTGGGCTAAGAAATTAAGATAACTTATCCTGAATTTTGGTACACAGATATTCATACATGAGAAGATATTGGATAACTGGATTTTACAAAGATATTAACTTTATGGACTGGATTTTGAATTTAGCATTATTTGGCTTTCTGTTTGAAAGGCAGTTCTAGATGACATTCCAAGTAATCCTCATGAAGTTTCTTGCAAAAGTGTTGATTTGTAGACCAGATACAAAGATTTCTTTAAGGCATTCTATACATTGTTTATGACTGTGGTCTACTATGTGTTGTACAATTTAGGTAGAGTTATTAACAGAAAGAGAGTAAGACAAATATATTTACTCTAAAATTATATTTCATTTATGGAGATGAAAATTCAAATCAAGAACTGGGGAGTTGGCTCTGTTGGTAAAATATATGCTGTGCAAGAATGAGTACCAGAAATCAAATCACCTGTACCCACAAAAATATCAGCGCATGGTGGAATCCATATATAGTTCTAGCCATTAGAGAAGCATAACTGGGAGAACTTCTAGGGATTCCTGCCCTTCTGTACTTGTCTAATTTGTGAGCACCAAATTTACAACAGAACCTGTTGTATTCTTATTGAAAAGTAAATGAGAAATGTGACAATATATTGTGATAAAAATATTTCTTATGGAATGTGTGTTGGGTCTCAGAGCTACAGTTAATAACCAGTGCCATCCCTCACTGGATAAGGCATTCTGGAGAGTTAGCCACATCTCTCACCAGCAGTAGCACTCTGGAGAATGGATTCTCTCTCAGGTCACACAGTGGAGCTAGCCTTGGTGTCAGGGATGTAGATAGGCTTGCCTCAAGGACATGAATAGGGTAGAGCTGACCCTACCACTTATCTGCCATGGGGTGGCATGGGCACAGGGATGATGCCCTTATGAACTACCACATTGACAGTCAGGAAATCTGTTCAGAGTGTCATGAGCTCATCAGTTGCAGTAAGTGCAAAAGCAGGCCAGACATTTCACTTGGATAGCACAGCAGTAACTCTGATGGTGGGGTGAAGTTGAACCACCCCTAGAATGAGAGCATGGAAGAGCTGACCCCACCCCGTCTCTTCCATGTGGTAGCATGGTGATGCCTTTCCTACATTACCTCATTACCTGTGGAAGTTGGGAGAGATTGGTCATGGGACTGGAAGAGTGGTCCCTGCTCCATAGCAGCTGCCACACTCAGGAGACCAGGGCTTGCTCCTCCTCTGATCATCACAGTAGAGCTGGCTCTGGTAGCAGGTTGGGAGGAGGGTGGGCAAGGGTGAGATGACCCCAAGGACATTTGCAGGGAAGAGCTGACCCTACCACTCATCTGCAATGAGGTGGCCAGGTCATGGTGGAGATGTTCTTCATCCTCCTGCCACTTCACACCTGAGACAGAAGAGCTGACTGTGCAGTCATGAAAATGGGTATGCTGGCCATGTCCCTCATTTGGTTGCAACACCCAGATATGTGAGCCCTGTGCCACACATAGGCAGCACAGTAGGGCTGACCTTGGTGGAAGGCAATGGTGAACCAGACATAAGGTTAAAAGGTGAGAAATCTGGCCCCACCACCTATCCGGAATGAGTGGCATGGTTGTGGAGGTGGTGCCCTCCCTCATTCCCCCTCCATAATCTTTGTGGTAGCCAGATCTTACCCAGAGATAATGAGAGCAGGAAAGCTACCCTTGCACCCTCACTGACTGTGGTGTTTGGTTGAGGGGCCACATATCTTCCTTAGGCAACACACTGAAACTAGCCCTGATGTTGAAGGCATGGGTGAGCCAGCCCCAAGGGTGTGACAGAGGGAACATTGTCCCAGCCCTTTATGGGCTGAAGCACCAGACAGAGTGGGGAGCACAGTTCAGCTGGCTTTGGAAGCATGGATGCTGGTGAGTTGTCCCTGAAGGCATGAGAGCAGAAGAGCTGACTCTGCCTCCTGCTAATGGTGGCATTGGGTGGCCTAGCTGGAGCAGTGCTCAAGAGCTTGCCCTGGTAGTGAAGATCAGGTAGAGCTGGCAGTTTTATGAGCTCAGCTACTACACAGACTCAGATCAAGGGCTCTAATTGGCCCACCACAAAAATCATTTGTGAATGGTTGGGATGCATGAAAGGGCCAGTCCTGATCCAATGCTACAGGATCTCTATGACACATGGAAACAACAGGATAACTGGGAGGAGTCCTTATGAGGAGTCAATATTTATGGTGTCACAAAGATCTTGAAACAGACCAATGACTCACACATTGCAATGAAAATTTACATGTGAAAATATGTAGAGAGAAGGATACACTGTGGAACATCCCGGGTCATACTACAATTCCACAATGAGATGTTCTCTATGTTTTGCTTTCTTGTTGTTATTGATTGTTTGTGTGTGTATGATTTATTTCGGGGGGAGGTGTGGGGGAGTTTCCAAGGGTAATGGGTGGGAATGAAGTGGTTGGGGCAAAGAGCAAGACTAGCGTAAATGATATGGAACTCACAAAGAATCAATAAAAAGCTTTAAAAAACATGTTAATGATTATTTTAAATGAGTACTTACATAAAACACACATGCACAAATAGACAGAAATAAACATAATATGCAAATTCTTCAGATATATAATATGAATAAAAGTCAAAATACTACCATAGTAAAAAATTTAGTTGTTTTGTGTTTTATTGGTTTATAAACTATTAACTATAGAATTGCACCTTAGTTCTGAATTTTAAAATTTTATATATTTGTATATAGATACAAGGGTGTGTTTTCATGTAAGTCAGTGCATGTTGAAGAGTGCACATATATATTACACATGTGCCCATGGAAACCATAGTACTTCGTTCTTCCTTTGATGGCTGAACAAATGGAAAAAAGTTCCATCAATGCCAGTACTGCCATCAGATGCTATATATTTGATGATAATAACCATGCTAACCTAAGTCTTTATTGAGAACCAAATAGCATCTTTTTTTTTTTCCCAACTCTTCCTTCCACGTGTACTTTAGTATTTAGCCATCTTCTTTTAGGCTTCTCTCTACCACTTCCTCTCCAATCTACATTGCTACTTTTAAACAGTTTTATTATTTAATTGATCTGTCCATATTCCAAATGTGATGCAATGATTTTATGATACTGCCAAATCTTACAATGAGCATTGAACCTATTCTTTGTTCAAAGTTCAGGTACTGCAGAGATTTCCAGGAAAGTGGTGAATATGGTACCTGTTTCCAGCATAGGATATTTTCTGACTATTTCTCCTCTTATATTTTCTTTTTGGCTTATTGAAAGAAATTGAATGACCATGTCCACCTTAATAATTCATTGAAAGCAATATCTGAGGACACAGTTACTTGATACACAGGAAACTATGATAACAATTCTGTGAGAGCATAAGTACTTACTTTTCTGTCATCGGCTGAGGAAATGAGTACTGGTAAGGTAATGAATTCATTCGAGACAAGGAGACTGTAGAATATAAATATGAATAAAGTCATGCTTTTTTAAACCCGATATTTTCCTGGAATAATTCCTAAAAGTATGTATAATGAAAATGGCCCAGCTTTGAATTTACTCTTTTCTGCTCTTTGACATTGGAAGTTATACATTGTTCTAATCTTTATTTCACCCTTTACCAAATCCAGAAAACTTTAGAACTTACTCCAAGAATCAATGATGAGATACTAACAGTAGTTGACCTTCTTGGATCCTATTGTGTTTTGAATATGAAATGTTCTCCAATTGTGCATGCACTTGTTCCCAAGCTGATGGCAATGTGTGGAAAGGTTTGGAAGTTACAGGATATACAACATCTCTTCAGGAAGTATAACACTGGGGTTTCACCTTGATGGTTCATAGCCTGGCCCAACTTCCTGTTCATGCTCTGTTCCTGAACCTGGACATGTGCCATGGACCGGGCCCAGTAAGCTCTCCTAAATCCATGGGAATCAGGGTCTTGGGTAGATGGGCATAGAGTTGGCCAGAATGAGGTGACAAAGAGATGCAACACAAGGGAGTGTTGATCTGAATGACCTTTGTCAAATCGAGCATCAAACTTTTTATACAGAAGAAAATAGGGAAGTTAGGTGACACATAGGCAAGGTACAAGAAGGTTACCAGATGCTTAATGACTCTTAAACAAAACAGAGGAAATGCAATCACAAAGACTGGCAGGAACTGGGCAATAAAACAAAGTCAGCTCTATCTAAGGTCAGCTATATTCTTAGAAGCCAGGTGTGATGTCTTTATACTCCCAGGGCAAAGGCTTTCTTGCCCAAGTCATGGTTCTAATTAGGGAGTTCCTCACTAGCTAACCTTCTCATGAATAATGCAATACTCTAAAACCACAGCCGGATCTACTTCCTAAACCATTAGTAAATTCCTGTATATGGGAGCAACTTGGCTTTTATTTTAAGTGATAGTATGTGTGTGTGTGGGGGGGGAGGCTTTCTACTAAGAAGTAAAGTAGACTGCCATACATAACTATAATAAGAATTCTAAACTTACTTTGCTAAGCTTGCCCTGAGATTTCTAACTCTATGTAGTAAATAGTAATGCCTGATTTCTTTCACTATCTCTTTTACAATACTAAAGGCAATTCTGAATGTCACTGAATAGGCAACATTCTTATTAAATTCCAAGCCCATGGTCAGCTCAAGGACTACCTAGGGCATTTTTGAAGGCCAGGAAGCAAAGTTCAATTTTGCTTAGGTATTTGGCAAGTCATTGTTTGGAGGCAGCTATAACAAAACAATACTGAAAGGAGGCACACAGATGCTATGGGATGCCACAGTTTCAGGAAACTAAGTTTCTGTGAAACTCTTTGCCTCAGGACTGCTTTCAGGTTTCTAAACCTGTCAAGCAAGTCACTACTGGAGTGGATGTAGCCAACATGGGTACACTGCTCTTGCCACTGTGTCCTCTTGCCTTTTACTATATATTACTGGCAGGATAAACATGTACTTCCAGAACTATAAATAAAAGCAAACATTTTTTTTCATAACTTACTTTTTCTGGAAGATATTACAAGAGCAATGAGAAAGTGTCTAAGACTGTATAATATTTATATACTCACCTTCTCAGCCTAACTAGTAATATGGCTAATGATAATTATTTATGTCTATATGCAAGTATTTATTCTTATTATCCTTAGTACCAGACTCAGCTAAATAACTGTGAATTGTGACTTGAGAGGTTTTGAACAGATAACTGTGGTGACATAAGATAGGCTTTATTTAATTTACAGTTCAAGGGTATAGTCTATTTCTTCAAGGAGGGGATGGTAGCAGGATCAAAAAGGACTGGTCACATGATATAAGGAGTCATGAAGCAGGAATAGATGAATGTTGCACTACATTAAATATCTCTCTTTTTTTTCTCCACTGTTTTTTTTAATTAGGTATTTTCCTCATTTATATTTCCAATGCTATACCAAAAGTCCCACATACCCTCCCCCCACTCCCCTACCCATCCACTCCCACTTTTTGGCCCTGGCGTTCCCCTGTGCTGGGCATATAAAGTTTGCAAGTCCAATGGGTCTCTCTTTCCAGTGATGGCCGACTAGGCCATCTTTTGATACATATGCAGCTAGAGTCAAGAGCTCCGGGGTACTGGTTAGTTCATAATGTTGTTCCACCTATAGGGTTGCAGATCCCTTTAGCTCCTTGGGTATTTTCTCTAGCTCCTCCATTATACTGACCAAACTTCAACCTAGGGAAAGTTACCATACACATTTAGAATGCATCTTCTCACCTCAATTAATTAAACCTGGAAATACCCCACATACAAATCTCTCTTCATCAGTTCTAGGTCCTGATAAGTTGACAAAAATATCAATTGTGGTCTTAGTTACCATCTATTGCTGTAAAGAGACATTATGGCAAACAAAATGTAGAAAAGGAAGCATTTAATCCAGAGCCTGCTTACAATTTCAGAAATTGAGTCCATGACCTCCACATGAGAAAGCATGGAAACAAGGGGAAGACATGACTCTGTGACACTGTAGTAGTAGCTAAGAGCCTACATCTAAAACATAAGTATGACAGAAAGGGGAAGGAAGAAGGATTGTATTAGAGAGGGAAAAAGACAGATAGAGAAGGAGAAAGAAGAGAGAGAGAGACAGAAGAGGAGGGAGGGAGGGAGAGAGAGAGAGAGAGAGAGAGAGAGAGAGAGAGAGAGAGAGAGAGAGAGAGAGAGAGAGAGAGAGAGAGAGAGAGAGAAACTGGGAATACTGTAGGCCTTTGAAGTCTCAAAGTCAACACCCAGTGTTATATACATCTCCAGCAAGGATACTCCTACTATTCTTTGCCAAACATTTCCACAAAATGTGGACCAAATATTAAAATACAAATTGAAATATCTGAACCTATGGGGCCATTCTCATTCAAATCACCACAAGAATCACCACAAAACTACTAAATTTTTGAGATGGATGCATAACACACTACTGTACCAATATCTTTTCTGACGAATTATTCTCTTTTATAAATGAAACCTTATTAGGACCTAAGTATCAAGGAAAGAAATTAGGCTGGCTGGACTGAAAGACTCCTGAATCTCAGCCAATGTTTTCTGAGATTTCAGCTTATGAAAGATGTTTCTGTGTGTCTAGAAAATAGGTGAGTTTCAGAGTGAGACTGGTGGAAAAATTATCTATAATGTCTCCCATAAATTTCAACTGCTTTTCTATTATTTATACCATGGACTTGACCCTACATGACAGCAGGGTTGGTTTTAAAAATGAATGGAAGTGCATTGACTCAAAGGATAGGGAAGTGTCATTTCTGCAAAAGATTACAAGCATATTCCAAAATATGAGTGGTAAGAGTCATGGTATAAGACTCATATAAGACACAGAGTAAGACCATCAGTCAAGAGCTCTGGGGAGACAGTCCTTAGATAAGCAGTGGAAGTTAAAGATGAGATTAAAGATTTTGAATGAATAGAAAAAGAGGCAAGGATTTTAGTACTACTATTATTGTGTATGAAGTGGTCCTGTTAATGGTGGTAATCATTCCAAAAACAAAAACAAAAACAAAACAAAAAACAAAAAACAAAAAAAAAAAAAACCAAACCAAAACAAAACATAAATTCTTTAAAACAACATTCCAGTGTTAATTGTTAAGATATATGAATTTAGGAATGCAAAGATAATCTTTGTGTCTATAGGATTTCATAGAGAATCAATATGTAGAACAATGACCAGAATGGTAGGTTCTCACTTAAAACACACTGGCAGGATGAAGAAAGATTGCATAAATCAAGTCAGGTTTCTATCTGTTTGGGGTGACTAGGTTAGATTCTAGTGTTTTGGATTGGCTTCAGACTTTTAACCAGGAACTTCCAAGGAAACTTCCAGCTTCTAGAACTGAATGTTATCTGCTTGGCACCCCATGTCCTATTCCAAAAAGCTGGTTTCCAGCCTTTCTAGCAAAGAGACATTGCTAAACTATCAATTCCTTAATATAAGGCAATCCAATAAAATAGTAGTAAAGTAATTTCAGTAATGTGTGTGTGTGTGTAAAATATACATATACAACCTGTCAGTTCTGTTGCTCTAAAAAAAAACTTGACTAATACCTAGTAGAACATTTATTCTTGAGCTTCTCTTTCTTAAGAGATCATTTATTATTCTATCAGTATTACTGTTCATTATAAATCTGGTTATAGTGGTTAGATCCACCTCTGTTCAACTTTTGTGATAAGTTATATATGTCTAGAAATGTACCAATTTCTTATCCAATCTCTAAAGTATGGAAATATTTGTTTTGAAAGTATTTCCCAATGATCCTCTAGATCCCAGTGATATCTCCTGGAGTAGTCCCTTTTATCTTTATTTTTATTTATTTCACTCTTCTTTCTCTTTCTTTTGGTTAGTTTAGTTACAAGTGGTCAAACTTATATTATTGTTTCAAAGAACCAGCACTTGTGCCAGATAATACACTTGGATCATAAGGAGTTTACCATGCAATCAAGAAGACTCACATTTAGATTCCCAGTACCTACATTAAAAACCTGGTATGCAGATTTGTACAAGTACTTGGTGTTGAGCACATGGAAGAGACAGATCGATCCTGGGGCCTGTCTAAACAGCTAGTCTAGACATTTGGTAATATCCAGGTGAATGCTTCTCAAAGAAAATAAGATGGAAATCAGTAGCAGAATATATCAAATAACACACATGGATGAAATATCATAGACACATATGTAACACTAACAAATGAACACACCAAAGAACAAACCCTGCTTTGCTGTTTGTTTCCATTATTCTTTTATACTCTTCACACATAAAAAAAGTGTCATAATGCAAATCTTATCTGTATAATTAATACATACTATAAAATAAATGTATATTTGTATCTACAGAGAAACAATATCAATGTTGACCATGACAAAAGCTATATGGTAATTGAACATCTTCCAAACTTTAAGTAAAACATTTTTCATACTCAACAAAATTTCTTTATACAAATATGCATGAATGCCCTAAATACCAATGGGACAATTATCAAGGCATGATCAACATAAGTGACAAAAGCAGAAGGGTAGTAATTACTGCACCAGATCGGATATACTATATGTGGTCTTTTTACTTTGTATAGTTTAGAGGTCTAATGACTGTTCTTGTTTCCATCAAATACTTTGCAAAAAATTTCTACTTTCCTTTCTATTTCATTTCAAATTATTTATTCTTGGCTGCTGAACTCTGCTCCTCATCTCTCATAATTGAAGTAGTTAAGAAAGATATCCTTTGTCTTCAATAAGGAGGGTTTACAAAATATTCTTTTAAAGTTCAAATTAAATCTATCACCTTAACTATAGTTTGAAAAATGAGATTCCATTTTTAAAATGCACTCTTAGATTATCCATTATGTGCCATTTCAATTCATTCTTAAAAGGTCAGGTGTGAGTTTATGAGGCTTTTGCAAGAACCTCTATTTCAGATCTGCAAAGCAAGTTACTGAGAGGAACTACTCTGTGTTCTTGTGCTCACAGACACATTCACACACTTACACAGATAAACACCCACCCTCTTGAAATGATCTATTCAGTTGCTATTTTAGACTGATCAACCTGGAATTAAATGGGCTGAAACTTCCTACCTGTGTGACCTTGGACAGTAGCACTTCACGTCTTTGTACTTCAGTTTCCTGTGCTCTAAATTGTCTGCTGTCTTATTGTAACAGTTTAAATTAAATAGACAAAGTGTGAGGCAAACAAAGAAAGATACTATGGCCATACACATAAGTGTGTATATAGCACCACATCCATTGATACTATTTTAAATAGTGGCCAATGTAGTGACTACAAATTTATCATCAAATGAAGTGTAGGAAATACTATTGTATAGAAAGTTAACTTTGTAATTTGAAAGTTAATTGTTTCCCTAGTTTCCATGTTTGAATACATGGTTCCCATATGGTGGCTCTTTTTTGGGAAAGGTTTTGGAACCTTCATGGGGAATAGTATCATTGTGAAATAGAATCTGTTCAAGTGGCTTTATATTTTGACCACACTTCCTTTTCACTCCTTGCTTTCCGAGTGTTGATTCAGTGTTCAGCCAGGTATTCCTTTGTGCCATGATGCTACTATTGTACCTTCCCTGGATGCTACCATGTTTTCTGATCAAGATGGACTGCACCTCCACAGAGTTAAAAGCCAAAATAAACTCTTTATTCCATAATTATTTTTCAGAGTATTTTATCACAGTCATGAGAAAACTTTCAAGACAGTGGTATAGAAGAGAAAATAACTACACACTGTTTAATCAGTTAGATTTTGAGTTCTCACAAAGTAGATGACCTTCATCCAGGTCAGGATGTACAGGAAGCCTTTGATAAATAGTGGTTATAATATTCAATATTCATGTACAAGGAATCTTCCACTAAAGAACTAAACTAGGTAGTTGCATAATGATGTTAGACACTATTATGTTCTCTATAACCATTTAACCATTACCACATTCAATAACTGTTACTGCAATGCATGCTCTATCAATACTCTATGTATATGCTTAAGTAGATTTACATCCAGTTATGAGGTCAGCCTTCATTTTCAATAAATCTTCTGGCATTTTGTTTTCTTTTATTTCTTCTAGAATATTTAGACCTTATTGATAAAGGACTTATCTAAAACAAGCAAGTGGACTCTTCACAAAAGGAAGAGCCAAGCAAGAGGAAAAAGATGACTGTGTTAGTGAATATGGATGGATTGAATGCTTGTTGGTCATACTGTTTTTGCCTGAGAAGAATCTATTAATTATGGTGTCTTCTGAATGTTACACAGATCTTACAATATTCAGAAAACTCGGTACAGGAACAGACTGTAGAGATAAATGGGAAGCAGATATTACTGTTAAGGAATTTGTTCTTTCTGTCCATTTTCAAGAATTAGGGTCACTCTCCATGCCATTGAAGGACATAATTCTCCCTGAGTCAGCCTATAGGATCAAGGTTTGAGAACAGTTTAAAGTAGTGCTTAACAGGAACAAATAGTTGAAAATGCTATGAAATGATTGCTTTTCTGTTGGGCATTTTAACTGGCCAGTGTTGGTTCCTAGTTTACTCTAGAAATGAATTGAGATTCTGAATGTTAAACAAATTTGCCCACTAGTCAATTTTTTATTTTTTGTATATGTTTCTCAGTTTTCATAGTTTTATTTTTAGTTTATTTTTAATTAATTAACATATAGAATCAGGTTTTATTGTACCAGTTTCAGACAAAATTTACTTTGTTGAATCACCTTTACCTCTCTCACCCCCATACCCTCACCCCTCACTGTACCTTATACATACCCTCCATTTCAACATTCCTCTCCTGTGTGCTCTCCCTCTACTTCTGCAACACTTCCTTTCCTTCCTTATGCATTCTTGTTTGATTTCAGAGCCTACAATCACAGAATTCACCCCAACTTATATACAAACAGACTTTACAAGTTAGGCTGCACATATGAGCCACTAGTCACTCTTAAAACACACATACAACCTCCAAATAGAAAAGCAAATAGAGATCTTCAAAGCATGCTTGATGCAAGCTTAAGAACACTGAATTTCCTGTACCATTGATTTAGATATGAACCTGGAGGAAACCAAGTATAAGGACATATGTAAAAAGGAGACATCAGTGTTTCTTTTTGGAGTGCTTTTGTTGATTTATTCTTTTGAGTTCTATGGAGGGAGATCTCCAATGCACCTGATGCCTGAAGGTTCTAGCCTTAGATTGCAAGGAGAGCAAAGCTGTCATTATGACTAGTCATACAAGTATCTGATCTTTCTTATAGTTTTTGGATGGATAAAATTTCCTGATAAGTGGTTTTCAATATTTACAATACTGTGACACCTTAATATAGTCCTTCATGTTGTGGTTATCCCAATCATAAGATTATTTTTGTTTCTTGGGTATTCTAAGTTTCTGGGCTAATATCTACTTATCAGTGAGTGCATATCATGTGAGTTCTTTTTTGATTGGGTTACCTCATTAAGGATGATACCCTCCAGATACATCCATTTGCAATTTTCTTTTTTTTTTTTGTTTTTGTTTTTGTTTTTGTTTTTTTCGAGACAGGGTTTCTCTATGTAGCCCTGGCTGTCCTGGCACTCACTTTGTAGACCAGGCTGGCCTCGAACTCAGAAATCCGCCTGCCTCTGCCTCCCGAGTGCTGGGACTAAAGGCGTGCGCCACCACGTCCGGCTTGCAATTTTCAAAACACATGAAACTCAAGAAGAAGGAAGACCAAAGTGTTGATACTTCATCTCTCCTTAGAATGATGAACAAAATACCCATGGAAGGAGTTACATATACAAAGTTTGAAGCTTAGACGAAGGAATGGACCATCTAGAGACTGCCCCACCCAGAGATCCATAGCATAATCAGCCACCAAATGCAGACACTATTGCATATACCAGCAAGAGTTTGCTGAAATGACCCTGATATAGATGTCTCGTGTGAGGTTATGCCAGTGCCTGGCAAATTCAGAAGTGGATGCTCACAGTCATCTATAGGATGGAACACAGGACCCCAGTGGAAGAGCTAGAGAAAGTACCCAAGGAGATGAAGGGGTCTGCAACCCTATAGGTGAAACAACAATATGAACTAAACAGTACCCCCAGAGCTCATGTCTCTAGCTGAAAATGTAGCAGAAGATGGCCTAGTCAGCCATCATTGGGAAGAGAGGCCCCTTGGTCTTGCAAACTTTATATGCTCTAGTACAGGGGAATGTCAGGGCTAAGAAGTGGGAGCAGGTTGATAGGGGAGCAGAGCAGGTGGAGGGTATAGGGGACTTTCAGAGTAGCATTTGAAATGTAAATGCAGAAAACATCTAATAAAAATTGGAAAATTTTTTTGCTCTTTGATAACTTTACTCTTGATACTTTAATGAATGATAATGCAAATATATGTATTTTCCAATGTTCTTATAATACCTCTATGAAAGGGTCATTTGACCCATGAAGGGGTCAGCAACTACAGGTTGAGAACCTCTGCTATTGATTGTTTCTCATGTCTTTGCTGAGTTTCTAACTTTAGTTTAGCAGGAAACTGGAAACCCCAAGACCTAAGGGAATAAACTAGTGAATCAAAGGTATTTTATACAAGTGATCAAAATGATCTCTAGATATGGATTTGGCTCAAAATAAGAGAGAATGTTATGAAGGAAGAAAACAGAAGTATCAGACTAAAAGTTTTCAAATGAAAGTAAAGTTACCAGGAAAACTTTAATACTGGTTGACAGTGAATAATATGAACAATAGTCGCAACCAAGACATATGTAGGTATATGCTAACCCTGTAATAATGCGTCATGATTGCTTTAGACTTCCAAGTGAAGAAGTACAGAATTCTCTTTCTGGCCTATTTGGTAAAAAGTATCCTACATTCTGATTCAACTTATATCAAATCACCTTAGACATTGATATGTAAGAAGAAAGGATCAAAATGGGAAATACACTTACCTGCGTGTGTTTAATTTTATTAGCACATTCTACTTAATATTTCTACTTCATTTTCTCTGAATCCAGGTCTATGGCTTGGAAACAAGTCTTTCGAGGATTCTTTCCTAAATAGCCAGGACTGCCTATTCTCTTCTCGTCTGGATTATCAACTTTTGCACACCTTGCTGAACATTTTCATCTAACTTTGTAGCTACAAAACCTACAAAAGGAACTACATACTCTGGTTTCTGTCTCACAGTGGCTGTGGTGTAACCCATCTTTTCACATATGTATTTACTATCTCTGTATCTTTATCACTGAGGTGATTATAAAGTCATTTTCACATTTTTAACTGAGTTATTAATCTTTTATCATTTCATTGAACACTTCTTGCCCATTCTAGATCCCACACCCATGTCAGACATATACTTTTCAAATGTATTCCTCATTCTATAGACTGACTTCTTTCCCCACAGTATTATTTGAAGAAAAGACAACCAGAATTATTCCTATGGTCAAGTTTGTGTTGATCTCTGTGTGTGCAGTAGGAGGATATAGTCAGCTTCATTACTATGTATGTAAAGAGCCTTAATTTCTGGAAAATTTTTGCTTGTCCCCTTAATTAATTTGGTGGCCTTGCTTAAAATAACTTGACTGTTTTGATGCATATCTTACTTTTAATTGAAGTATATATTATTCATTTGTCCTTATCTTTGTACTGCAAGGTTATAACTTTTGTAGTTATAATATAAATTCAAGGGAAAGAAAGAGAAATTATTTTTATTAGATGACCAAATTGAGAATCACCATGAAAATAAACCAGTTAGTGTGATGTTTCTAAAACTGGTTAATTGAAGAGAAGTATGTCCTACTTCATGAGCAGAGGGGGCGGAGAAAGAAAGATGAGAACCAGGACCCATATCTGTTTGCTCCATGACTACAGATTCAATGTTTCCAGCTGACTCAATTTGTTTGCACTATAGCTATACCTGTGCCATGCCTTCCCCAACACAATAGATTATACAGTCAAACTGTGAGCCAATATAACTCTTTCTTCCCTTAAGGTGCTTTTATCATGTGTTTTGTCACAACAATAAAAAGGAATTGAAACAGAAAATTGATACCATCATTGTTGTGACAAATGTATCATCTCAGTTTTTAACATCTTTGAACTAATTTGTAGGAGGAATAAGGAACAGTTTGGAGCTTTGGAATGGAAAACCTCTAGCATGTTGTGAGGTTAATGAGACATTCTGGTTAGAAATACAACATTAAGAGAAATGCAGAGGGTAAACACTTGCCTCAAGAGGTTTTAGAGGATGACAAGAAATATATGAGGAGCTAGGCTGTTATATCCCTATATAGAATGTCATTCCATTTGCTTATTCATGAAAATTTTAGTCAGCCTGTATTTAAAAGTAATGGACAAATTAATTTTTTAGAGAAAACTCTAAAATAAATAAATATTCAAACAGGTTCATGGTAACTGCTCATTGTTCTTGAGTTGGTTAATACTGAAAAAGCAACAGTCATGAAATAAGATAAGGAAATTGTTGTTGAAGAATGGATCAAGCAAATATGGATAAGATTGATTCAGAGAAAGCATTTATAGTTGCTAGAGTGATTGGGATCAAGAAGGAGTAACTTCATGCCATGCACAGGTAGAGACTGACAAATACCCTATATGGACGAGTTTCTGCACATGGAAGAACTGATGGTGCCATTTTTAACAAGGCAAACAATTGTGAAAGGAGAGATCCCAAACTGAAAATTATTTTGAAGAGGTTCCCTGTCTAAAACGGGCTGTTCAGGAAAGTATTTTTCTTACATCAATATAGAGAGAACCTGAAAGCTTCTGTGTCAGTTGCCTGAGGGAGTTTAAGCTACATTTCTACCTTGCAGTAAAATGTTGCACTATTATAGATAAACTATTTTATTATCATGAAAAATGTAAAAGTAAGGAGGTCATGGGTCCTTCACCAAAGTTCTAGAAAGTTACTGTGGCCAATGCATGCATGCATGGCAAAAACTAGATGTCTTATAAGAAAACCTTAGTATGCTCTTGCATGAATTAGGCAGATGAAATCTATGTTGAAATGTGTGGGGAGTGGGTGTGGCGACAGTCCCAAAGGCGCCAGGGACTGCAGCTAAGTCGTATGACTTGCACCTGACTTCCTCATATAAACCACAAACATCGTGAGAGCTGCGCAGGTGTACCAGGTTACTGGTGAAGCCATTTTGGTGGAGATATGCCCCTGCTGCCCTGATTAGCTGAAGCTGCGTACCTGGTGAGGTGATGTGGCCTGCTGTGAGTGGATGGGAACTGATAGTATATAAGAGTGAGAGGCCCAGGGCTCAGGGTCTTTTGCCTACACAGTCAATGCTCTCCCAATAAACGTGTGCAGAAGGATCCTATTGTGGTGTCTTTCTTGCTGGCGAGTCAGGCGTCCCACAGAAATGGAGACCCAGGTAGGTTAGATATGCAAATACCATTTATTGTGTTCTGTTGATGTGCTCATGTCTGTAATTTCTGTTAACCTCCCTAGGTTTTTCATGTCCAGGGTTGCCTAAGTTTGTGTTTTCTTTATTGCTTCCATTTTCATTTTCAGGTCTTCTACAGTTTTACTCATATCCATCACCTGTTTGAATGTATTTTCCTGTATTTATTTAAGGGCTTCATTTCTTCTTTAAATGCTTCATCAGCTTTATAAGATTGGAATTAAGATCATGTTTTTATACTTAAGTTTCCTTAGGATATCCAGTGATTGTTGTAGCAGCACAGGTAGGTTCTGGTCTTGTCACATTGTCCTCAGTTTTTTTTTTTCTTTTTTTAATTCTGTCCTTTATGCATCTGGTATTCT
Organism: Mus caroli; assembly: GCF_978045245.1. NCBI lineage: Eukaryota > Metazoa > Chordata > Mammalia > Rodentia > Muridae > Mus > Mus caroli. The sequence continues at coordinate 113,729,681 of NW_028227256.1, read as the reverse complement.
CTGGTGTTGGCTGGATGATCCTGATTATGGCAGGACTTCTCAGGAAGGTAGTGGGAGTTATGATTCAAACAATGAAGGTCAAGGTCCCAACTATGCTGGCAGTGCTTCAGGTGAACCTTACTGAGAAGGAAATGTTGGGAGAATGTTCCATGTTGGTAGCCCTTGGGGGTCCCTATAGGCCTTTCTTCTGGATTTGCTTCTGTCAAATCAGATTGGGAGGTGATCCTTAGGGCAGGATTCTATGTTAAGTATTCTTGGGATCTGTAAGCCTCCAGAGGGAAGCAGGAAGATCTTGGTGTCCTGCAAAGTATTTTGGGATTGAGAGATGGGTGAAGTTCTAGCTGATGGAGGTCAGGAGACCACATGTAACTCTCTTCTTCTGGCTGTTTGTGGTGGCTGATTATGGGATGAATCCCCAGGTGGGGAAGGAAGACCAAAGTGTGGATACTTCATTCCTCCTTAGAATAGGGATCAAAATACCCATGGAAGGAGTTACAGAGACAAAGTTTAGAGCCAAGATGAAAGGATGTAATTCATGTAATGTTCCTTATTAATATATTTTGAAGTAAAAGTTTGAGAGATAAAGATAACAAAAACAGAAATTTCTACAGCTTCCAACAATTAAGTTTATTTCATGTATTTATTATGAGAAAATATGCAAACATAGGCATTATCAATTGAGGAGATGAATACAAGTCCTGGGTGAGCAAGGGAGAAGAGGAGAGATACATTTTAACTTAGTTTAGAGCATTGAATTCAGAACACATTTCAAATTTCTGAGGCATTATGCTTTTGATATTGAGGTTTAGGGAGTGTGAGATGTTAATAAGGAATTTTGATTTTGGGAGTCCTGTCTGGCACATTCTATTTGTGATTTGATTGACACACATTGCTGAATCATAATGTGTATGCTTTAATTCTGCCATTGGCTAACTCTCTTTTCATCTTTCGGGCAAGCTATGGGAAAATAAAAGAAAAAAAACATGATATTGTTCCAAATTGTACATTCAAACACATTTTTTCTGTTGGTCAGAAAAAAATGATTTGTGCCATTTTGCTGTCTGGAACACACCTTTTATGATCAATTGCCTACTTTAAAAAAATGTGGTGATTTTGTTCTTCTGTTGTGTTGCTGAATGAGAAGGGACAGATTGCTGAGAGATGGGAAACCACTTTCCAAATGTTTTCCCACATTTCCTGGGAAGTAATAAAAGCCTCATATCTTGTTAGTGTCTAAAGCTCTTCCACTATTTCCTTTGATAACATGCTCTACCAGTAGAAAGTTATAATTTTTCCTGCACTAGTAAGGGAATTATAAACATGTGAAAAACCAATATCTGTTTTAGTTCAGATTATGCATAGTATTGAACATCTATAATTGTATACATGTTTGTGTGTGCATGCAAATATGTGTGTGCACACATCTGTATGTCTTTGATGTGCATGTCTGTGTATATCATAAGTGTGCACCTATTTGAAGAGCAGAGGTTGAGGCTGAGTCTTCCTCAATCATGCTACAGTTTATATTTTGTGAAAGGGTCTTACTGAGTGTATAATTCACCAATTTATCTAGACTATCTGGCCAGAAAGCCTTGTTTGTAATTTTGTGTCTGGCTTGAATTCAGCTTTAGGATTACAGAATTATGCAATAGTCTTCAGCATTTTAAACAGGTTATGTGAGTTGAAACTTTAGGTCCTAATATTTTTACAGCAAACACTTTACTAAATAGCCCACATTTCTACCTCTGCAATTTTTCCTTTTAATGTTTTATAAAAACTGTTTGAAGCAACCACTTATCTTTACATTGTACAGATAACACTACAAAACTAAAATGCATCATGACAGCACAAGAAGTAGGCAATGCCTTATTTACTCCTTTCAACTTCTGTAACATATTTCTTCACACATGAAGTATTTATCAGACTCTATGTGCTACACGCTTTTCAGACTACAGAGAGGGAACTATGAGCAAAATGAAGCCCTGACTTTGTATAACAGCTTACAGTCTTGGATTACACAACCCCCCAATACATAGTTAAGATAGCAAGCATAAATTTCTAATTAGCCTATGGAGGATGGCATCACTTCAGATGATGCAGTTAAAGCCTCCCTAACAAAAGACATTTGTGACTAGATTTAAGCAAAGGTGAAAAGCATTAATTATCTGAAGTAAGCCGTTTAAAATTCATTCCACTCATGACTGTGTTATACTCATGGGCAGTTGCAGAATGTAAAGTATACGATGGTGGCTATCAATAGTTGTATAACAAATCAAAATTTTCCTGTTAACAAATATAATTTATTTATCAAAATATTTATTTACAACAAAATTATATATATATATATATATATATAAACACTTTACTATTTATTACAGACAAAAGCAGATTTGTATGCTAGTAAGAAAGTTATACTTATTTACTTTTGCATAAATAATTAAATCTGATGTGCATATTGTAGGGTGTACAGTATCTTCAAAGTTGTTTGTAGTTAATTGATGTTTTGATTTTATAATCCTCAATATTTTGAAGTATGTTTAGACTCAATTCAGAAATTGTTGGAAATTTTATTCTAATACTAAGCCAAAATGTATTTAAAATTTTTTAAATAAAATTTTACTCAGACACTCTAATAATATTTTTACTCGAACATTTCAACACAAAAATTTTCTAATGTATATTGATGTGATATGTAGATGACATGAAATGTTAACTATTGTCTAAAAGAACAGAAATCCATGTGTATACAGTGAAATTATTCATTTACAACATTTAGTAGTGCAAACATAAAGAGGTGTTTCAGGTAGCACTGTTTGGTGGTATGTGGCAGGATGGATACGTTGTTCAGAGTGCTTACATTGTATGTTCAGAACCAAGGCTACAGTGCAATGTCATGATGCATCTTACAATCTTACAAGATTATTAAAAACAATAATGTTACCATACTTGTGAAAGAAAATAAAAAAGAATGGCTGGCAAAAAATAGGCTGTGAAATATGGGGATCTGCTGAGCCAACCATGTGGAGTTGCAGATGGCATTATAGGCATGGAGTTGTTAGATTAAGAGTGATATATTCTTATTTTTAAATTTTTAAAAAGCAGTAACATTCTGAGAGAGAATTAGTAAATTGCTCAACCCTCATCAGTGAAGCTGCTTCTTGCAGTAATTAACAGAGACCTACAACCAACAATGTGTAGAACATGAGAAACATTGGACTGATCAACTCTAAATGGAATGTCCTTATCAACCCCAATCCCAAGGCTGGGGGGATTGTATATAAAAGAGGAAACGAAAAGATTCCAAAAAGCATAAATGGTTTATGATTCCAAGGAAACAGTGTTCTCTAAACACAAGAAGTCTAAAACACATATAAGCTCCCTGAGACTGTGGCAGCATGCACAGGTAAAAATCAGACAGAAATGATAACCTAGAAATGAGAAAGGGAAGTGGACACAAAGGCCCAGCCCTAACAGGAAACTATTTTCAATTGATATCTGCTGAGAAAGGGAAATGAATTTTATCCAAATGACTGTCATTGTATATATCACTAATAACTTCAGTGAAGTCCCCATGACTAGGAGTCTTCATGACCAAAAGTAGTTCTTCTGACTTATTTTAGTAAGTGAATATAAAGTCAGACAATGAGAGAGGTAGTAAGGATCTCTTAGCAATTGGCAGAGGAGGAAGAATATGATCAAAATAAGTATATAAAAAGTTTCCTGAGAGGCCTTGCCAGAGCCTTACATGTAGAGGTGGATGCTCACAGCCAACCATTAGACTGAGCACGGGGTGTCAATAGAGGAGTTAGAGAAAGGACTGAAGGAACTGAAGGGGTTTGCAACCCCATATGAAGAACAACAATATCAACCAACCAGACACACCCCTATCTCCCAGAGACTAAGTCACTGTATTGTATTGAGGTCAGATACCCCTTTGGAAAAGTTAGGGGGAGGATTGAAGGAGATGAAGAAGATGGAAACCTCATAGGAAAGATGACAGTGTCAACCAACCTGGACCCCTGGAAGTTCCTAGAGACTAAGACACCAAAGAGCACACATGGTCTGGTCCATGGCTTCCCAGATATGTATCAGAGGGCTGCTTTGTCTGGCATGAGTGGGAAAGGATGCCCCTATCCTATAGAGACCTGATGCCTCAGGTTGGGGGATACTTAGGAGCTGTTAGCTGGAGGTAGATGGGTGGGTGAGCACCCTCTTAGAGGCAAATCGGAGGGGAGATGAGGTGGAGAACTCTGGGATGGGGGACATGGGAGAGTGCAAAAATTTGGAATATAAGTAAATAAAATATTTTTTAAAAAGTCATAGAAAAAGGTTATACCTATAAATTTAAAAGACACATTCAAACCACCAAATAGATTTGAACAAAATAGAAATTCGCCTTGCCACATAATAATCAAAACACTAAACATACAGAACAAAGAATATTAAGAGCTTCAAATAAAAAAAAGACAAAGTAACATATAAAGGTAAACCTAGTATAATTACACCTGATTTCTCAATGGAGACTTTAAAAGTCAGAAGGGCTTGGGCATAAGCAATGCAGACCATAAGAGAACACAGATGTCAGCCCATACTAACTACTATACCCAGAAAAATTTAAACCACATAGAGAAAATAAAATGTTCCATAATAAAGTAAATTTTAACAATATCTATATACATATCCCATCCTACAGAAGAGTGAAAAAATTCCAAACCAAGGAGAAAAACTATGGAAATGAAAACATAAGTATCAATAATCTCATATTAGCAAAATCAAAAGAAGGAAAGACACACTCAGACACCCCCCCATACACACACAAACATACACACAAGTTAATTTTAAAATACCTTGGCTACATCCAAGACTGGGCAATGCTAAAACTTACCCTGCTACCCCAAGCCCAATTGGGGAAGTGGCCAGTGGACAACCACCCAAATTTTCACGATGCTAGCTGGCTTTCTCTCTTGCAGCTCCTATTCCCATCATTCTCCCTTGAGTCATGGAGATTCTCTGTCTCCATTTTTCAGTTCCTAGCCTGCATAAATCTAAATGTCTCACCCCCTTCCCTTTTCCCAACCACTGTCTGCTGGCATCTTTATTAATCGACCAAAAACCAACTGGGGACAAGGACCTTTAGCAACTGCACACAAAATATCCTGATTAAATCAAATCATTAGAACCAATCCCCAACAAGGAATTAATATCTCATCAATGTTTATCAGTTACATGTGTTAATTCACTATTGGACAATATGAAGTGAAACAGACACAATAATAATATTGAAGAGTCAAAATTTTCCTAGCTAAGTGTCACAGAATTAACATAGAAACAGCTATTCCCTGCTCTATTATATGTCGACTGGTCAGACATTTACACTCTTGGTCATGGGGTACTCAAGAGTACCTCATTATGGAGGGAGAAGTAGGATAATGTGGGCCCATAAAGCTGCTGTCAAGTAAGAGCTCACACTGTAATGCTGGGCATTGATGTTTTCTTCTTGATCATTTGTCAATCTGAGGTATATGAGGTGGACACATCCTGAAGGGAAGTTAGACTCTGAGCTGCTAAGCCCCTGAAGTGACAGACAGCATGGTACTACCCCCCAGATGATTAGTGCTCCTGAATTTGCACACACACACACAGATATGTATATATCTATATAGATATAGATATAACTATATGTATATCTATGTATGTATATATATACATATATGTTTCAGATATATATATATATATATATATATATATATATATATATATATATATATATATATATATATGTTTCAGATTTCCACATACTGTTTTGTTTGCAGGCTTAGGTTGGTTTGTTTGTTTAAGTTTTGTTTTTAATTTTGTTTTGCTTTGATTTTTGCTTTTGTTTTGTTTTGTTGTTTTATTTTAATGGAGTCCTTGCTCCTATAATACATACAAGGTAGTTTTCCTCTTGCAACTTACTTCTTTCTTTCTTTCTTTCCTCCTTCCTTTTTTTTCTTTCTTTCTTTTCTTTTCTTTTCTTTTCTTTTCTCTCTTTCTGCATTCTCATCTAACGCTTTGATATTTATTCATTCTTTTTTCCTTTTTTTATTATCTATTTTCATCATTTACATTTCAAATGCTATCCTGAAAGTCCTCTATAAACTCTGACCACCCTGCTTCCCAGCCCACCCACTCCAGCTTCCTGGACTTAGCATTGTCCTGTACTGGAACATATTATCTTTGCAAGACCAAGTGCCTCTCCTCCCACAGATGGCCTATCTGCTACATATGCAACTAGAGACACAAGCTCTGGGGTGTACTGGTTAGTAAATATTTTTGTTCCTACTATAGGGTTGCAGACCCCTTTAGCTCCTTGGGTACTTTCTCTAGCTCCTTCATTGGGGGCCCTGTGTTCCATCCAATAGATGATTGTGAGCATCTCCTTCTGTATTTGCCAGGCACTAGCGTAGCCTCACAAGAGACAGCTATATCAGGGTCCTGTCAGCAAAATCTTGCTGGCATATGCAATAGTGTCTGGATTTGGTGGTTGTTTATGGGATGGATTACTGGTGGTACACTCCCTGGATGGTCCTTCCTTCTGTCGGAACTCTGAACTTTGTCTCTGTAACTCCTTCTACGGGTATTTTGTTCCCCATTCTAAGAAGGAACAAAGTATCCACATTTTGGACTTCCTTTATCTTGAGTTTCAGATCTTTTGCAAATTGTGTCTTGGGTATTCTAATTTTCTGGGCTAATATTCACTTATAAGTGAGTAGATATCATGTGTGTTCTTTTGTGATTGGGTTACCTCACTCAGTATGATATCCTCCAGATCTATCCATTTGCCTAAGATTTTCATAAATTCATTGTTTTAATAGCTGAGTCGTATTCCATTGTTTAATGTACCACATTTTCTGTATCCATTCCTCTGTTGAGAGACATCTGGGTTCTTTCCAGCTTCTGGCTATTATAAATAGGGCTGCTATGAACATAGTGGAGCATGTGTCCTAATTACAAGTTGGAACATCTTCTGGGTATATGCCCAGGAGTGGTATTGCTGGATCTTCTGGTAGTATTATGTCCAATTTTCTGAGGAACCTCCAGACTGATTTCCAGAGTGGTTGTACCAGCTTGCAATACCAACAGCACTGAAGGAATGTTTCTTTTTCTACACATCCTTGTCAGCATCTGCCGTCACCTAAATTTTTGATCTTAGCCATTCTGACTGGTGTGAGGCGGAAGGAATCTCAGGGTTGCTTGATTTTCATTTCCTTAATGATTAAGGAAGTTGAACATTTTTTCAGGTGCTTCTTAGTCATTTGGTATTCCTCAGGTGAGAATTCTATTTTTAGCTCTGTATTCCATATTTTTAATGGAGTTATTAGATTTTCTGGAGTCCAGCTACATGAGTTCTTTATATAAAATGGATATTAGTCCCCTATAGGATTTAGGATTGGTTAGCATTCTTTCTAAATCTGTTAGTGGCCTTTTTGTCATGTTGACAGTATCTTTTGCCTTACAGAAGCTTAGCAATTTTATGAGGTCCCATTTGTCAATTCATGATCTTAGAGCACCAGCCATTGCTGTTTTGTTCAGGAAGTTTTCCCCTGTGCCCATATCTTCAAGGTTTTTCTCCACTTTTTCCTCTGTAAATTTTAGTGTCTCTCTCTCTCTCTCTTTCTCTCTGTCTCTCTCTGTCTCTCTCTCTCTTTTTTTTTTTTTTTGTTCATTGATCCACTTGGATTTGAGCTTTGTACAAGGAGATAAAGAGTCGATCAATATGCATCCTTCTTCAGGATAACCTCCAGTTAGGATAACCTCCAATTGAGCCAGCACCAATTGTTGAAAATGCTGTCATTTTCCACTGGATGGTTTTAGCTCCCTTGTCAAAGATCAAGTGACCATAGGTGTGTGGGTTCATTTCTGGGTCTTCAATTCTATTCCATTGATCTACCTATGTGTTGCTGTACCAGTACCATGCAGATTATATCACAATTGCTCTGTAGTACAGCTTGAGGTCAGGCATGGTGATTCCACCAGAGGTTCTTTTATCATTAAGAGTAGGGAAGTGGGGGGCGCTATGGGGGACTTTTGGGATAGTATTGGAAATGTAATTGAGGAAAATATGTAATAAAAATAAAAAAAAAAGAATAGCTTTTGCTATCCTAGGTTTATATATATATATATATATATATATACACACACACACACACATATATATATATTATTAGGTATTTTCCTCATTTACATTTCCAATGCTATCCCAAAAGTCCCCCATACCTTCTCACCCACTCCCCTACCCACCGACTCCCACTTTTTGGCTCTGGCATTCCCCTGTACTGGGGCATATAAAGTTTGCAAGTCCAATGGGCCTCTCTTTCCAGTGATGGTCAACTAGGCCATCTTTTGATACATATGTAGCTAGAGTCAAGAGCTCCGGGATATTTATTCTAGATGAATTTGCAAATTGTTCTTTACAACTCTGTGAAGAATTGAGTTGGAATTTTGATGGGAATTGCTTTGAATCTGTAGAATGCTATCAGCAGGATAGCCATTTTGACTATATTAATCCTGCTGATCCATGAGCATGGGAGATCTTTCCATTTTCTGAGATCTTTAATTTTTTTCTTCAGAGACTTGAAGTTCTTATCATGCAGACCTTTCACTTCCTTAGTTAGAGTCACACCAAGGTATTTTATATTATTTTTGACTATTGTTAAGGGTGTAGTTTCCCTAATTTCTTTCTCAGTCTGTTTATACTTTGTGTACAGAAAGGCCATTGACTTTTTTGAGTTAATTTTATATCCAGCTCCTTCACTGAAGCTGTTTATCAGGCTTAGAATTTCTCTGGTGGAATTTTTAGGGTCACTTATATATGCTATCATATCATCTGCAAATAGTGATATTTTGATTTAGTCCTTTCCAATTTGTATCCCCTTGTTCTCCTTTTGTTTTCTAATTGCTCTGGTTAGGACTTTAAGTACTACATTGAATAGGTAGGGAGAAAGTGGGCAGCCTTGTCTAGTCGCAGATTTTAGTGGGATTGCTTTGAGTTTCTCTCCTGGGATTCTGTTATTGTGGCTGTCTTATTTTAGGTTTGTTGAAGGATTGCTTTCTTGATTTTTCTAGGGTATAGTTTCCATATTTGTGTTGGTGTATTCCCTTTATTATCCTTTGAAGGGCTGGATTTGTGGAAAGATATTGTGTGAATTTGGTTTTGTCATGGAATACTTTAATTTCTCCATCTATGGTAACTGAAATTTTTGTTGGGTATAGTAGCCTGGGCTGGCATTTGTGTTCTCTTGGGGTCTGTATAACATCTTTCCAGGATCTCCTGTCTTTCATAGTCTCTGGTGAAAAGTTTAGTGTAATTCTAATAGGCGTGCCTTTATATGTTCCTTGACCCTTTTCCCTTACTGATTTTAATGTTCTGTCTTTATTTAGTACATTTGTTCTTCTGATTATTATGTGTCGGGAGGAATTTCTTTTCTGGTCCAGTCTATTTGGAGTTCTGAAGGCTTCTTGTATGTTCATGGACATCACTTTATTTAGGTGTAGGAAGTTTTCTTCTATAGTTTTCATGAAGATATTTACTGGCCTTTTAAGTTGAAAATCTGTATTCTCATCTACTCCTACTATCCGTAGATTTCGGTTTCTCATTGTATCCTGGATTTCCTGGATGTTTTGAGTTAGGATCGTTTTGCATTTTCTTTGATTTTTGTGTCCATGTTCTCTATGGAATCTTCTGCACTTGAGATTCTCTCTTGTATATGTTTTATTCTGTTGCTGATGCTCACATCTATGGTTCCTGATTTCTTTTCTAGAATTCCTATCTCCAGATTTGTCTTACTCTGTGATTTCTTTATTGTTTCTTCTTCCATTTTTAGATCTTGGATGGTTTTGTTCAATTCCATCACCTGTTTTGGTTGTGTTTTCCTGTAATTCTTTAAGGGATTTTTTTGTGCTTCCTCTTTAAGGCCTTCTACCTGTTTACCAGTGTTCTCCTGTATTTCTTTGAGTTATTAATTCCCTTCTTAAAATCTTCTACCACCATCATGAGATATGATTTTAAACCCAAGTCTTGCTTTTCAATGTTGTGGTATCCAGGACTTGCTGTGGTGGACATACTAGGTACTGATGTTGCCCAGTGTTCTAGGTTTCTGTTAGTAAGATTCTTATGCTTGTCTTTTACCATCTAGTTAATGTTAATGTTCTAGCTGTCTGTGGCTGGAGCTTGATCCTCCTGTGATTCTGTTAGCCTTTGTCAGCACTCCTGGGAGTCAAACTCTCTCCTGAGTCTCAGTAGTCAGACACTTTCTGTGCACAAGCTTCTCTGTTGCAGGGAAGGTGCACAGAGGTCTGGTGCTCAGGTCTGCATCCTGATTGAAGATGAAGGCCCAAACAACCCTGTCCAATAAGCTCTGTTGCTTCTACAGTCTGCATACTCTCCTGCTTGGTCTGGTCTTTGAGATCTGGAATACAAGATGGCTCTTGCACCTGAGTTCTGGGCCAGAGCTCTCCCTGGAGGCTGACATTCCTCTGGTGGGGAAGGTGCCCAGAGATCTGGGTCTCAGCTCTGTCTCCTGGTTGATGATGAAGGCCTGAAGGAACCATCTACAAGAAGATCTGTTGTTTCTGTGCCCCGTGTACTCTCCTGCTTGGACTATTCTCTCAGAGACCCGGGATAAAAGATGGTGTTCTCACCTGAGTCCCAGAGTCAGAGCCCTCTCTGGAAGCTGACTATCCTCAGTGATCCTAAGATCTTGGGTGTGCTAGGGCACCTGAGATGTGGAGAGTCCCTTGGATACCGTCTGCTGAGTTGATACCCAAGGTGGCCCCGGAGTGCCCAGACTGAAAAGAACCCCAGCAGCTGGTTGGGTGGGTTTCCTGTGTCCCTGTTCCTACTGGCACAGGCCCCTGCTGGTTGTTTTGGAACAGATGTTGCGTTCCAATCACTAGTGATCCCAAGATCCTGGGTGTGCAAGCATGCCTGTGGCATGGGGAGTCCTCTGGGGAACGTTGGACGGTTTGCCAAGTTCACTCCCAAGGTGGCCAGGGACTCCCATCTTCCATTTCTTCTTCAGAAAAGTATAGGCCTCTACGAGATAATAGTCAAATAGGACAAGAAACAAGAAGAGAAAATAAATACCATCTTATTGAAATTAGACAAGGCTACCCAATAGGAGCAAGTGAATCTCAAGAGCTTGTAAAATCATTAGAGATATATCAGCTCACTCTGTGAAAAATCTCACAAAACACCAAGGGATCAGCCATAACATATTTGCAGAAGATGTAGTAAAGACCCTTGAAGGCCCTGTGCTTGACATGTCAGTCTCTGTGAGCCCATGTTAGGGCCCTGCCCACTTGATTTTGTAGGCTATGTTCTTCTGGCATTCTCAATCCCCTGTGACTTCTACAGTCTTTCCTTCCTTCTTTCTCTGGAGTCCCCTATCACTGAGGAGAAGAAGCTGAAGGAGACATCCAATTTAGACTTTCTCTCTGCATAATATCTGGCTGTGGGTCTCTGTTTCTTTCTGTTGCTGAAGGAAATCTTTCTGATTATGACTGTAATAGGCATTTCTATTTGAGAACATAGCAATATCATTAGGAAACGTGTATTCTCACCCATGTTTGGTTGTACCCTAGTTCCCAGGTTTCTGGCCCTCCAGGCAGTGTATGGTATGAGCTTCATCTTGTGGCATGAGCCTTAAGTTAAATCAAACATAGTTTGGCCACTCAAATTCTGCACTACCATTAGCCTAGCACATCTTGAAGGCAGGAAAGGTGTAGGGTTTTGTTTCTCATTTGGAACCCAGGATTCTTTTTCCATATCCTGCAGAGATTCTATGCCTGCCAAAGAACTATTCTGTAGGGTTGAAGACTCCAAACCTACACCATCTCAACTTCTCTCTATCCAGCAGCCTTGAGGTTTCAAACATCTTGTTTGTTCATTTTGTTTTTCTTTTTACATAGATTATGGTGTTCAAATTCAGGTCCTCACAGGAACACAATAAAGAATTTGAAAAATGACCTCCACAGATCTCTTCCATCCTTTCTGCAAGAGTATATATAGTTTCTGGGTGAGCAGCAGCTAGAATATGGGTACCAATGGTCTGGAACAGGATCAAGACTCTTTGAGGAGTTAGGAACAAGAACATGTCTAAAGGAGTTTAGGGGTCAAGAAGTTTTCATTCTGTGGATGGGACAAGAGCAAAGGATCAGATGGGAGAGATTCTGTGGAGTTCAAAGTATACTGCTCTTGCTTTTAGGAACTGACAGACTCCAAGACACTATGCTGTCAGTCATTCTCTGTTGTTTTCATGAGGTCTCATTGCAGATCACATGCTTCCAATATATAATGGCATAGTATATACATTACTATTCCTAAATAGGGAAAAGATAGCATAGTAAGGAAACACAGAACTAAAGCAAGATTGATAGCCAGCTGTGCAAACTCCAAATTGTACATCTCCATATCTGGTGTCACAGTTTTCTTCCAATCCTCAACTCCTTCCATCTTTGCTAACATTTTTTCCCCTTGGGATTTTTTCATTACCTGTTTGCAGCTGTCTTCATCAAGTACCCTACAACTCAGGCATCTTCAATATCTTGGGTGTCTTTAAAGTAGTTCAGGCTCCATCTTCACAGCTTCACACAATGGAATGTCAAGGCCCTGATACCATACAGGGACACCCCTGAAACATGCCTGGTCTGGGCCACTTTCTTAGTTATAGAAAGAGAGTTCATAGTACCTTTTTACTATTCTTGACTCAAAAGCCAGAGACACATGGCCAAATCTTCCAAGATCAAACTATACATCTCCATGTCTGAAGTCAAAGTATTGTTCAGATTGCCAAGTATTTTCATCCTTGTTGAATGCACCACATTTCCTTTTACTTGGACTCATTTCAGGCCCCGTTAGCATCTCTCCTTCATATGTATCCCATTCCAGGTACTAACTTCTGCTTCAGCTATGCTGACTAGTGATGTAAATAGACACCTTGGAGACAGCAGCTGTTATAAAGGAAAAGATGTTATTGTCGCTCCCTTATAGTTTCAGAGGTTTAGTACATAATATTCATGGCAGGGTGCAGATAGACAGTGTTGGATAAGCAGCTCAGTGTTCTGCATCTTGCTTACACAGATATCAGATGTAGACTATGTGCCACATTAGCCATAATTTGAGCACAGGAGACCTCAAGTCTCATACACATAATGACACACATTCTGCATTAAGTCTCCATCTACTCCAAAAAAGGCGGTATCTCCTAATAATGCTTCTCCGGTAAACCAAGCATTCAAACATGACTTTGAAGGCCATTTCTATTCAAACTACCACACCATATCTGAGACTACAGTGTCTCCTGTTGAATAGACATTATCCTATCTAAGGATAATTTAATATGAGGTATATGTACCTTTTGGGATATTGAGCTGTCCTTTATGACCATACAGATGGTTTTTGTTTTGGAAAACTGGCATGCTCTAGAAATTATTAGGTCAGAATATATCTGCTTGACATGGTGTCCTTATTAATTGCATATTTTTTGGGTTCATACATCATATAGATTGATTATATGTGTAAATTTATTACTACCTAAAAGTGTTAAAAACATATCCCACTGTCACTATCAGAATCCAGTCTTTAAGCCTTTAATTTCACCAGACATAATAGTATTACCAAGCACAAAATATCTTAACCATAACTTATCAAACACTAGGGTTGTTTCTTGAATGTGAAAGATATTAGCAGGAATAAGTTAACTTTCACTGTGAAGTCCTGTTTTAACATGTCACCATCCATCACTTAAAATAAATTTTGTGCAAACTCTAAAATGACTGTGGGATTTTCATTTTTATTATGCTATCCTACTCATCAGAGCATATTAATTATATGCTGTCACTACAGTGGGTTTTCAGGACATCCTAGTGTCTTAGAGGCCATCTGTTGACCTTTTTCATGTTCCCAGGTGCTATATCAAAATTTTCATAGTCTAAGTGATCTATAAAGAACAAAGATTTATTACTCTCAGTTTCTGAGATGGAACATCCATGTCTAAGGTATTAGAAGATACTTCTAGGCCTAAGTCATCTTCCAATCAATGTATTAGATGGGGAACACAGTAATATCATCTGTGTACCATCTGTGGAGCTTATCTTCAACTACTAAGCAGTTGTGGTTCTGTGTAGCATCACTCTTTTATGTACACTGATTATATTCATGAGCAAGGAGTCAAAGACACACTTTTCAAGTCTCCATACTGTTAAGTTCTAAAATATGAACTTGAGGGTTCAGTGCACAAATAGAGTGTACAGTAATGATGATGTTTCCTTAGATCATACAAAGACAAAAGGAGAACAAATTAACAATATACAGAGACTGATAATATATGCTCCTAAACAAATTACAACTTTGTCTGTTATAATTACTGGTAGAATTTTATTTATTGAATAAAATTCCATAGAAGGTTCACAGTCTATATTCTTGTTTCAGGAGAAGTCAACCACAACAATGATGTAGCTACAATTATAACCATCATGTGCTATGTTTACAATAATCTATTATTTTCCAAAAGCTGATCAGTTTTGGAAGAAAATAGAAGCTAGCCGAATGTATGAATAATGGGCAAGAAGCATTGCTTTATCCTCTAGTGCATTAAATCTTCATCAGCAGAGTAATCTCCCTGATGTTTAAATGGCATATCATTGCTTCTGATTGACTAACTTCACTGAGCAGAGAACTTGTCTACATGTACATTTCTGGGACTTTTACTTTCAATGATAGTCATATTCCATAGATAATAAGACCAAAGGAGTCCTGCCTGTTATGTAATCTATATATGCCAACTGCTTATTTGGAGAATAGAGAAATCAAATTTTACATGAGAAGCAACTCCATGGGAAAATTACTTAGACCTGGAAGTTCAATCACATCTAGTCTCCTTAGGGTGCTTCTGAGATTCTAGTGGCATTTTACCCTTTTCGAGTTTCACAGCTGTGGTTATTTGAATAAGATTATTCCTATAGACTCATATATTTGGAAGCTAGGTCCCAAGTAGTAAAATTATTTGATAGGGTCTAAAAGATTAGAAGATGAAGCCTTATTGGAGGAAGAATGTTCTTGGAGGTGGATTTAGTGGGTTCAAAAGTCTATGCCAGGCCAGTCTGCTCCTCTTTTGCTATCTTTAGATCAAGTTGTAGTTCTCACTATTTCTTTAGTGCTGTGCTTTACATGTCTGCCACCATGTTTCTTGAAATTATGATAATTCTTGCTATAACTGTCTTAATGCTCATTTGTATCCATTTTTACCTGAGTCCTACCAATGTTTTATTAGGTAGATTCTGCTTAGTGCTCTTTTTTTAAATTTCATGATAATTCCATCTAGACAAGGGGAAATGTGTCCTATTTACAAACCAGAAATATGGCCTTGATATCTAGACCAAGGGAAAAAAAGTATAAGGACACCCTGCAGTACCAGCATTGTCTTTGTAGGATACTTGTTCAGATAATTTTCCCATAGTATGCCACTGACAATAATGCTACAAAGATATTTGAACAAGCCATAGAAAATCTGTAGCACCCAGGATCTAACTAGATAAAAATTAAACAGAGAAATATTTAGAAAATGTGAGCCTATATATAATGATCAAAGCACAATCATAAAGAAGAACATATATAGATAAAAGCCTGTGAAAACTGAGAAAATAAAATCATATTAAACAATCCTCATCAGCCCTTATGAAGAAATGTCTCAGTCTGACACAATGTTATATCAAATTACCAGAGAGTTCAAGGTTTATAAAGAAGAGAAATTGTTTCTCTCTGAAGATGTAAAAGTCCAAGATTAGTAGAAATTCACTTTCTCATGAAGCAAGCTTTAAAGTATGAAGGAAAATTGAAATAACTCCTTGAATCTTACCAAACTACCATGGATGAAAGCTGGACTTTGAAAACAACAGAAAGCCTACAAACTTATGGAAACTGAGAAATTCTATTTACTGATCACTGGTTCAGAAAAAAACAAAAAACAAACAAACAAAAAAAACAAAGAAAGAAATTAAAGACATTCTAGAATTTAAAGAAAATAAAGACACAGCAAATTCAAACTCATGAGGACAATGAAATCAATGCTAAGAGGAATACTAATACTAAGTGAATCCATAAGATACAAAAGAATTGTCATATCAGAAATTTAAAAGTCCTCTGGAGATCCGGGCACCATCCCTGCCAGAGGATAGGTGTCCACCCAGCCCGTGAGGGCTTTGCCTGAGCATCTGCAGGAGACATCATGGTTCCTGGACTCCACCGAGACTACTCTGCATAGGTGAGAGTGTGGACTACAGAAGCTAAGAGCTTCTGGGACAGGTCCTGTTTTGGGCGTTCATCTTCTGCCAGGAGGCAAGTCTGAACATCAGATATCTGTGCGCCTTCCCTGAAAGAGGAGAGCCTGCCTGCAGAGAGTGCTCTGAACACTGAAACTAAGGAGAGAGCTAGTCTCCCTGGTCTTCTGGTAGAGAATAACAGAATCATGAGAGGAACAACCTCTAATCTGAGACAACTATAACAAATGACTCCAGAGTTTACCAGATGGCGAAAGGCAAACGTAATAATCTTACAAACAAAATCCAAGACCAATCACAATAATCAGAACGCAGTACTCCCACCTAGCCAGACCAGGGCACCCCAAAACACCCGAAAATCTAGACCCGAATTTAAAGGCATTTCTCATGATGATAGTAGAAGACATCAAGAAGGTGTTTAATAACTCACTTAAAGAAATACAGGAGAACACTGCTAAAGAGTTGCAAGTCCTTATAGAAAAACAGGAAAACACATCCAAACAAATGATGGAAATGAACAAAACCATACTAGACTTAAAATAGGAAGTAGAAACAATTAAGAAAACCCAAAGGGAGGCAACACTGGAAATAGAAACCCTAGGAAAAATCTGGAAACATAGATGCGAGCATCATCAACAGAATACAAGAGATGGAAGAGAGAATCTCAGGTGCAGAAGATTCCATAGAGAATATCGGCACAACAATCAAAGAAAATACAAAATACAAAAAGATCTTAACTCAAAAATCCAGGAAATCCAGGACACAATGAGAAGACCAAACCTACAGATAATAGGAGTAAATGAGAATGAAGATTTTCAACTTAAAGGGCCAGCAAATATCTTCAACAAAATTATAGAAGAAAACTTCCCAAACCTAAAGAAAGAGACGCCCATGAACATACAAGAAGTCTACAGAACTCCAAATAGACTGGACCAGAAAAGAAATTCCTCCAGACACGTAATAATCAGAACAACGAATGCTTTAAATAAAGATAGAATATTAAAAGCTGTAAGGGAAAAAGGTCAAGTAACATATAAAGGCAAGCCTATCAGAAATACACCAGAGTTTTCACCAGAGACTGTGAAAGCCAAAAGATCCTGGACAGATGTTATACAGACACTAAGATAACACAAATGCCAGCCCAGGCTACTATCCCCAGCCAAACTGTCAATTACCATAGATGGAGAAAACAAAGTATTTCATGACAAAACCAAATTCACACATTATCTTTCCACGGATCCAGCCCTTCAAAGGATAATAACAGAAAAAAAAAAATAAAACAATACAAGGATAGAAACCATGCCCTCAAAAAACAAAAAATAATTTTTCAACTAACCTAAAAGAAGACAGCCACAAGAACAGAATGCCAATGTTAACAACAAAACTAATAGGAAGCAACAATTACTTTTCCTTAATATCTCTGAATATCAATGAAATCAATTCCCAAATAAAAAGACATAGACTAACAGACTGGCTACACAAACAGGACCCAACATTTTGATGCTTAGAGGTAACCCATCTCAGGAAGAAAGACCGACACTACCTCAGAATGAAAGGCTGGAAAACAATTTTCCGAGAAAATGGTCTGAAGAAACAGACTGGAGTAGCCATTCTAATATCGAATAAAATCGATTTCCAACCCAAAGTCATCAAAAAAGACAAGGAGGGGCATTTCATAATCATCAAATGTAAAATCTTCCAAGAGGAACTCTCAATTCTGAATATCTATGCTCCAAATACAAAGGCAGCCACATTCATTAAAGAAAATTTAGTCAAGCTCAAAGCACACATTGCACCTCACACAACAATAGTGGGAGACTTCAACACACCACTTTCACCAATGGACAGATCATGGAAACAGAAACTAAACAGGGACACAGTGAAACTAACAGAAGTTATGAAACAAATGGATCTAACAGATATCTACAGAACATGTTATCCTAAAACAAAAGGATATACCTTCTTCTCAGGTACCTCATGGTACCTTCTCCAAAATTGACCACATAATTGGTCACAAAACAAGCCTCAACAGATACAAAAATATTGAAATTGTCCCATGCATCCTATCAGATCACCATGGATTAAGGCTGATCTTCAATAACAAAATAAATAATAGAAAGCCAACATTCATGTGGAAACTGAACAACACTCCTCTCAATGATACCTTGGTCAGGAAGTAATAAAGAAAGAAATTAAGGATTTCTTAGAGTTTAATGAAAATGTAGCCACAACATACCCAAACTTGTGGGACACAATGAAAGCATTTCTAAGAGGAAAATTCATAGCTCCAAGTGACTCCAAAAAAGATACAGGAGAGAGCAAACACTAGCAGCTTGACAACACACCTAAAAACTCTAGAACAAAAGGAGCTGGTTCTTTGAGAAAATCAACAAGATAGATAAACCCTTAGCCAGACTCACTGGAGGGCACAGCGAAAGCATCCTAATTAACAAAATCAGAAATGAAAAGGGAGACATAACAACGGATCCTGAAGAAATCCAAAACACCATCAGATCCTTCTACAAAAGGTTATACTCAACAAAACTGGAGAACCTGGAAGAAATGGACAAGTTTTTAAACAGATACCAGGTATCGAAGTAAAATCAAGAACAGGTTAAAGATCTAAACAGTCTTATATCCCCTAAAGAAATAGAAGCAGTCATTAATAGTCTCCCTACCAAAAGAAGCCCAGGGCCAGATGGGTTTATTGCAGAATTCTTTCATACCTTCAAAGAAGATCGAATCCCAGTTCTTCACAAACTATTCCACAAAATAGAAGCAGAAGGTACTCTACCCAACTCATTCTATGAAGCCACAATTACTCTGATACCTAACCCACAAAAAGACCCAACAAAGTTAGAGAACTTCAGACCAATTTCCCTTATGAATATTGATGTAAATATCCTCAATAAAATTCTCGCTAACCAAATCCAATTACACATCAAAACAATCATCCATAGTGACCAAGTAGGTTTCATCCCAGGGATGCAGGAATGGTTCAATATTCGGAAATCTATCAATGTAATCCAATTTATAAACAAATTCAAAGAGAAAAACCACATGATCATCTCATTAGATGTGGGGAAAGCATTTGACAAAATCCAACACCCATTCATGATAAAAGTCTTGGAAAGATTCAAGGCCCATACCTAAACATGATAAAAGCAATCTAAGCAAACCAGTAGGCAACATCAAAGTAAATGGTAAGAATCTGGAAGCAATCCCACTAAATTCAAGGACTAGGCAAGGCTGCCCACTTTCTCGCTACCTATTCAACATTGTACTTGAAATCCTAGCTGGAGCAATTTGACAACAAAAGAAATCAAGGGGATACAAATAGGAAAGGAAGAAGTCAAAATATCACTTTTTGCAGATGATATGATAGTATATATAAGTGACCCTAAAAATTCCACCAGAGAACCCCTAAACCTGATAAATAGCTTCAATGAAGTAGCTTGATATAAAATTAACTCAAACAAGGAAATGGCCTTTCTTTACACAAATGATAAACAGGCTGTGAAAAAATGAGGGAAACAACATCCTTCTCAATAGTCACAAATAATATAAAATACCTTGGTGTGACTCTAACTAAGGAAGTGAAAGATCTGTATGATAAGAACTTCAAGTCTCTGAAGAAAGAAATTAAAGAAGATCTCAGAAGATGGAAAGATCTCCCATGCTCATGGATTGGCACAATCAATATAGTAAAAATGGCTATGTTGCCAAAAGCAATCTACAGATTCAGTGCAATCCCCATCAAAATTCCAACTCAATTATTCAATGAATTAGAAAGGGCAATCTGCAAATTCATCTAGAATAATAAAAAAACCTAGGATACCAAAAACTCATCTCAAAGATAAAAGAACCTTTTGTGGAATCACTATGCCTTACCTAAAGCTGTACTACAGAGCAATTGTGATAAAAACTCCATGGTACTGGTATAGAAACAGACAAGTAGACCAATGGAATAGAACTGAAAACCCAGAGATGTTTCCACACACCTATGGTCACTTGATCTTTGACAAGGGAACAAAACCATCCAGTGGAAAATAGACTTCATTTTCAACAAATGGTGCTAGCACAGCTGGTAGTTATCATGTAGAAGAATCAAATTGATCCATTCCTATCTCCTTGTACTAAGGTCAAATCTAAGTGGATTAAGGAACTTCCCATAAAACCAGAGACACTGAAATTTATGGAGGAGAAAGTAGGGAAAAGCCTTGAAGATATGGGTACAGGGGAAAAATTCCTGAATAGAACAGCAATGGTTTGTGCTGTAAGATCTAGAATCAACAAATGGGACCTCATAAAATTGCAAAGCTTCAGCAACGCAAAAGACACTGTCAATAATACAAAAAGGCCACCAACAGATTGGGAAAGGATCTTTCCCTATCCTAAATCAGATAGGGGACTAATATCTAATATATATATATATAGAGAGAGAGAACTCAAGAAGGTGGACTCCAGAAAAACAAATAACCCCATTAAAATTGGGACTCAGAACTAAATAAAGAATTCTCACCTGAGGAATACAGAATGGCTGAGAAGCACCTGAAAAAATGTTCAACATCCTTAATCATCAGGGAAATGCAAATCAAAACAACCCTGAGATTCCACCTCACACCAGTCAGAATGGCTAAGATGAAATATTCAGGTGACAGCAGATGCTGGCAAGGATGTGGAGAAGGAGGAACACTCCTCCATTGTTGGTGGGATTGGAAGCTTGTACAACCACTCTGGAAATCAGTCTGTTGGTTCCTCAGAAAATTGGACGTAGTACTACCGGAGGATCCTGCAATACCTCTCCTGGGCATATATCCAGAAGATGTTCCAACCTGTAAGAAGGACACATGGTCCACTATGTTCATAGCAGCCTTATTAATAATAGCCGGAAGCTGGAAATAAATCAGATGCCCCTCAACACAGGAATGGATACAGAAAATGTGGTACATTTACACAATGGAGTACTACTCAGCTATTAAAAAGAATGAATTTATGAAATTCCTGGGCAAATGGATGGACCTGGAGGGCATCATTCTGAGTGAGTTAACCCAATCACAAAAGAACTCACACAATATGTACTCACTGATTAGTGGATATTAGGCCAGAACCTTAGAATACACAAGATATAAGATACAATTTGCTAAACATATGAAACTCAAGAAGAAAGCATACCAAAGTGTGGACAACTTGCCCCTTCTTATAATTGGGAAAAAAACACCCATGGAAGTAGTTACAGAGTCACAGTTTGGAGCTAAGAATAAAGGATGGACCATCTAGAGACTGCCATATCCAGGGACCCATCCCATAATCAGCTTCCAAACACTGACACCATTGCATACACTAGAAAGATTTTGCTGAAAGGACCCACATATTGCTGTCTCTTCTGAGACTATACCGGGGCCTAGCAAACACAGAAGTGGATGATCACAGTCAGCTATTGGATGGATCACAGGGCCCCCAATGGAGGAGCTAGAGAAAGTAACCAAGGAGCTAAAGGTATCTGCAACCCTATAAGTAGAACAACAATATGAACTACCCAGTACTCCACAGAGTTCATGTCTCTAGCTGCATATGTGTCAGAAGATGGCCTAGTTGGACATCAGTGGAAAGAGAGGCCCATTAGTCGTGCAAAGTTTATCTGCCTCAGTACAGGGGAATGCCAGGGCCAAGAAGTGGGAGTGGATGGGTGGAGGAGTGGGTATTGGAGTGTGTGGGAACTTTTAGGATAGCATTGGAAATATAAATGAAATAAATACCTAATTTAAAAAAGTACTCTGGAAGCTCTAGAAAGAATAAATAAATATACCCATGAGAAACAGATGGTAGAAAATAATCAAACTCAAGTCTTAAATAACTTAATTAGAAAGGATGATAACAATACAAAAAAACCCAAAACTATGATCTGGTTCTTTGAAAAAATCAACAAGTAGTTAAACACTTAACATAACAAAGTAAAAGGAAGAGAGACAGCCAAATTCACAAAATCAGAAATATAAAAGGAGACATAACAACAGACAATGGGGAAATTGAAAAGATCCCATTTGGTGTTACTTCAAAAGCTTGAACTCCATATCATTGAAAAATCGAAACAAAATGGATGATTTTCTAAATAAAGAACACTTACTAAAATTAAGTCAACATCAGGTAAACTATTTCAATGCCCTAAAACTCATGAACAGTAGAAGCAGTCATTAAAATCTACCAACCAAAAAACCCAGGACCACAGCAATTTAACAGAGAATTCTAGTAGACTTTCACAGAACCAAAACAGATGCTTCTCAAAACTCTTCCATGAAATACTAACAGAATAAAGGTCAGAAATTCATTATATGATGCTACAGTCACCCTGATACCTGTACCACACTAAGACTTAAGAAAGAAAGAGAATTTCAGGCTATCTCCCTTATGAGCATCAATAAAAAATAATCATATATTTGCAAAACAGATTCAAGAACACATGAAAAATATCAACTAACTACCATAATCAAGTCATCAAGATATTCTATATTGCTTGTAGTACCTGTAATGGTGTTATTTCCCTAATTTCTTTCTCAGCCTATTTATTGTTTGTATAAAGATGGGATACTGATTTTTTATTTAGTTATTTTTGTATTTATCCACTTTGCTGAATATGTTTATCAACTGTAGGAGTTTTCTGGTAGAATTATTGGGGTCACTTATGTATACTACCATATCATCCATGAATAGTCATACATTATCTTAATTCTTTACAATATGTATCTGAATAATCTCCTTTAGTTGTGTTTTTGCTCTATCTAGAATACCAAGGACTATGTTGAATACACACACACACACACGCACAGAGAGAGAGAGAGAGAGAGAACAGGAATTTTATGTCTCTGATTTCAGTGGAATTGTTTAAGTGTCTCTCCATTTAAATTTGCTTTGGGTAGTGGCCTGATGCATATTGCTTTTATTTTGTTTAGATATGCACATTGTATCCCAGCATGGCATTGATATAGAAACAAACAGATTGATCAATGGAATAGAATTGAAGACCCTGAAGTAAACCCACACACCTATGGAGAGTTGATTTTTGACAAAGAAGCCAAAACTGTACAATGGAAAGGAAGAAAGCATTTTCTAAAATTGGGGGTAGTCTAACTGCATGTCTGAATGTAGAATGAACATTTATCATTCCCCTCAAAAAATTAAATTCTGTATATCAAAGACCTCAACATAAAAATGGATACCTTAAATTTAATAGAATAGAACTTGGGGAACAACCTTGTATGTATTTTAGAAGAGACAACTTCTTGAACAGAACCGCAATGCTCTAAGATCAATTATTCACATATGGGACTTAAGAAACTAAAAAGCTCCTATAAGGCAAAAAGACAAGGTCAATTGGCTAAAACAGGAGCCTACAGATTGAGATTGTCACTTACTGTCTTAGTCAGGGTTTCTATTCCTGCACAAACATCATGACCAAGAAGCAAGTTGGGGAGGAAAGGGTTTATTCGGCTTACACTTCCATGCTGCTGTTCATTACCAAAGGAAGTCAGGACTGGAACTCAGACAGGTCAGGGAGCAGGAGCTGATGCAGAGGCCATGGAGGGATGTTCTTTACTGGCTTGCCTCCCCTGGCTTGCTCAGCCTATTCTCTTATAGAACCCAAGACTGCCAGCCCAGAGATGGCACCACCCACAAGGGGCCTTTCCCCCTTGATCACTAATTGAGAAAATGCCTTACAGTTGGATCTCATGGAGGCATTTCCTCAACTGAAGCTCCTTTCTCTGTGATAACTCCAGCTGTGTCAAGTTGACACAAAAATAGCCAGTACACTTACCATACATTTGACAGAGAGTTAATATTCAAAATATATAAAGAACTCAAGAAGTCAAACTCCAACAACCAAATAACTGGAAAAATTAATCAGTAAAGATCTAAACAGGTTCTCAAGTGAGGAATCTCAAATGGCTCAGACATGTTCAACACCCTTAGTAATTAGGGAAATCCAAATCAAAACAACTCTGAGATTCCCCTAACACCCATCAGAATAGTTAAGATCAGTAACTCAAGTGACAGCACATGCTGGTGAGGACAGAGAAATGAGACTGCTTCTCCATTGTTGAGATTTCAAACTTGTACAATTCTTGAAATCAATCTGGTGTTTTTTCAGAAAAAAAAAAAAAGTGGGCATGGTTCTTCCTGAAGCCCCAACTATACTGCTACTTGGCATAGTCATAAAAAATGCTTCACCATATCACAAGCACCTGTGCTATGTGCATAGCAGCTTTATTCTTAATAACAAGAAACTGGAAGCAACCTAGATGTCCCTCATCCAAAGCGTGGATACAGAGAATGTTGTCCATTTACACAATGGAATGCTGGTCTGCTGTTAAAAACAAGGACATCATGAATTTAGCAGGAAAATGGATGAAATTAGAATAAATCAAGGGGAATGAGCTAACCCAGACTATAAGAAGAACATGCATGGTATGTTATCATTGATAAGACAGATAACACAGAAGAGGTAAATACTTGCATAGAGGCATGACTCCCAGTGGATGAATAAGAAGTAACAACAAAACTTTCTTTTTAAAATATTTTTTAATTACATATTTTCCTCAATTACATTTCCAATGCTATCCCAAAAGTCCCCCATACCCTCCCCCCCTACTTCCCTACCCACCCATTCCCATTTTTTGGCCCTGGCGTTCCCCTGTACTGGGGCATATAAAGTTTGCATGTCCAATGAGCCTCTACAACAAAACTTTCAAACCAAGGTTTGTCCTAACTGCAATAAATGCAGAGACAAAGATGTAATAGAGACTGAAAGAATGGCCAATCTATAACTGGCACAACTTGAGAAGCATTCCCTGGTGAAGCATCAGTCCTTGACACTAATGACATGATCTTATTCTTGCCGACATAAGCATAGCACAACTGTCCTCTTAAAGGTCCCATTCAGCAGCTGAATTAAATAGATACAGACTCCCATAAGTAAACACTGGATAAAGATCAGGAACTCTTATGGAAGACTTCAGGGAAGGAATGGGATCAGAACTCACTAACCTGGACCCTTGGCAGCTTTCAGATACTGAATCACCAAGGAAAGAGTATCCATGGACTTACAAATGCCCCTGGCAAATAAGGGTGCCTTTCTGGCCACAGTGGGAGATGATTCCCCGAACCAAGCAAATACTTGATGGAGCAGGGTGTAGAGATACACAGGGACCCCACCCTCTTAAAGGAAAAGGGGAGGAGAATGGGGCGAGGGATTCCGTGATACTGGGACTGTGAGTGGAGACTGTGTTTGGGACATAAATAAATAAATACATTTTAAAAATAAGACCTGTAGATGTAAATCCTACATCCAATATCATCCTAAATTAAGAAAGCTTGAAGCAATCATACATTTTAGGAATAAGTCAGCGATGTTTATTATACCTATCTAATATTATACTCTATATTCTAGCTGGAAAAAGAAGAAAATTAAAGTTGTACAAATAAGAAAAGAACAAATCAAGCTATCTCTATTTGTAGATGACGTCTCATTCTATAATAGTGCAGAAACTCAACTAAATACCTTCTAGAAATGACAGACAAAATTCATCACTGTGATTTTCACCTTTACCAAAACTATCTGAAATGAAATTCAAAACATAAACCTGAAACCCGAAACACGGAAAGAGTTGAAATAAATGATACACTATGCCCTATATTATATCTATGTCTACAGTAATATCTATATCCTCTATATTTACATCATTTATATCTTATTCTAAACCAATATAAGAACAGGTGAATGGTAGATAGATATAAGTACATAGAAATTTATTTATGTTATATAGATGATATAGATATGTATACATAAACATAGAGAAATAGGTAGATATATAATATATATGTGTGTGTATGTTTATATGTGTTTATATACATTGTTACATTGTTTAATTCACAGTTGTCAATTGTTAACCTTAGTTCTTGAAAAGGGTATCCTATTCACTAAATATATTCATAAGTTATATATGTATATATATATTTAAATATACATTATATATACATATATACAGTTACCTATCTAAGAAGCTCTCTATATACAAATGTATTGAATATATATATATATATATATATATATATATATATATATATACATACACACACACACACACAATATATATCTTTCTCTCATCTATCTATTAACTATCTACTTAAATTACCCTCTGAATAGAATTCCCTTTTTCATAAGAATTAAGGTCAACAATTGGCAAGTTCGAATTTATAAAGCTGAATAGCTTCAACAAAGCTAAACAATACCAAGCAAAGAGGAAATTCTTTAGAATAGGAGGGGATCTTTGTCAGCTCTGTGTCTGACAGAGGATTAAATGTCTAGAATACATAATAAAATCATAAATGAAATAAACAATGACCCATTCAAAAGCCCTAGAATCTCCGAAGATTTTGAAAAGTCATATTGCTTCAGTCATAAAAGCAAATATAACCAAAGCAATTGATTGGAAATGTTGCAGGGAAATGGGAAAATACATTCAGAGTTGCAAGATTTAAAACTAGCACAACTATGGAAATCAATGTGGAGAATTCTCAAAAAGTAACACATGACCTAGATGTGTACCACTCAATGGTACATGGACAAAGGACTCACTATCTTACTCCAGAGATACTTGCTCCACCCTGGTAATCACTGCTGTATTCACAAAAAAATATGTAATGCAAATACCCTAAGTATCCTGGTACTGTTTGCTTGAAATACAAAGTGGCAAACAGAGACTCAAGTACTAAATAGATTGTCATTTGCAATAAGTAAAAGGCCTTTCCCTTTTCCTCATACATTTCTGACCTCCTGGGATTTAAAAAAGGAGAGTGAGAATTCACTGGTGGGCAATGTGAAGAATACACTGTGCACATCAACATTTTGACCAGAAGAGAATTTGTAATCTTAAAGCTTCAACCTCTTCCCCACACATTGGGTCCACTTAGAATTTTGCCCTGGACCAGAAGCTATGTTCCTTGTAATACGAGTTATTTTATACATAAAACACACACACACACACACACACACACACACACACACACACACACCACACACACACTCAGGGAAACTCATGTTTCCTCTGCTTAACATATATACACTTCCCACTGTTGTCTTGGAATTTATCTAAAGCAATCCAATGTATTTTTTGTAACATGTTTCTGTTGGCATTATCAATCAGGAATGGGAAGATATGAATGAAATAAGTCCAGCATAAAATGGACACTAATTATACCAAGGCAATATTAATAGACAGTTGTCATATATTTATTGATAATTTAGTGACAAAGAAGGGATTAAAGATTAGAAATTACTGTATTAAAAGCTCAAAGACTAAGAACACAATAATCTACACAGAGAATATATCTCACAAATGCCAATAATGTCCCACATTAAAATATAAACATTATGAAACATGTTTGTGTTAGGATAATTATTAATATTATTATGGTTAAAATCCTTACATTTTGGAACACTGTTTCTTTAATTGATTTAAAAGCGAATCCTATACAACTATTAATCAATAATGTCAGATTCATGCTTGATGAAAGATTTTTTTCATAGTTTTGAAATAAGTACTTTATATGAATATAAGCACAATTTGTGGTAAAATGTTTCCAAATACTATCAAATATAGGGTTTCTTTATGCTAATTCTTTGGTAATAAGGTTTCAACATTGTTTAAATTCTGATAATTATTTTCTCATTTTAAGTACCATTACCTTATGAATGCTGGGACAATAATTTCCTATCAAGTTAGTGTCATTCATGGATCTATGTGCTCCAAGCTTTGAGATTGTATTAAAATAATTGCCATGTCCCTTATATTTGTAATGTTTCTCTGCAGTATGCGTTGTGTTGTGTTTGAAGGCATGATTTCCATGTCAAGGATTTGCCACATTGTTTACAATAGGAAGGTTTGTCTCTAGTATGAATTGTGAGCTGACATTCAAGATTTGAGGACAGGGAAAAAAGTATTTCCCACATTCACTTCACTTAAAATGTTGTTTCCAATATGGCTCCTTTGATGAACTTGGAAAGTAGAGGACCAGGTAAAAGATTTGCCACACATTTCACATTTGTAAGGTTTATCTTTTGTGGTTTCTGTAGTGAACATGAAGACTTGTGGAGTTAGTAAATGATATGCCACATTCATTTCCTTTGTAAGGTTTCTCTCCAATATGGATTCTGTGGTGAGATTTAAGATCTGAGTGTTATGTAAAGTATTTGCCACATTCCTTACATTTATGAGGTTTGCTCACTGTATGGATTCTTTGATGAACTTTAAGATCTGAGTTCTGGATAAACTCATTACATTTGTGAGGTTTCTCTCCCATATGGATTACGCAGTGAACTTTAAGTTTTGAGGATTGTGTAAAGGATTTGCCAAATTCATTGCATTTGTAAGGTTTCTCTCCTGTATGGATTCTTTGGTGAACTTTAAGCTCTGTGTTCCATGTAAAAAATTTGCCACATTCATTTTTAAGGCTTCTTTCTTCTGTGGATTCTGTAGTGAACCTGAAGTTTTGAGTTCTGTGTAAAAGATTTGTCACATTCATTACATTTGTAAGGTTTCTCTCCTGTATGGATTCTGTAGTGAATTTTAAGATTTGAAGATTGTGTAAAAGATTTGCCACATTCATTACATTTGTAAGGTTTCTCTCCTGTATGGATTCTGTAGTGAACTTTAAGGTCTGTGTTCCGTGTAAAAGATTTGCCACATTCATTACATTTGTACGGCTTCTCTCCTGTATGGATTCTGTAGTGCACTTGACATTTTGATGATCGTTTAAAGGATTTCCCACATTCATTACATTTGTAAGGTTTTTCTCCTGTATGGTTTCTGTAGTGAACTTTAAGACTTGAGGATCCTGTAAAAGATTTGCCACATGCATTACATTTGTAAGGTTTTTCTCCTGTATGGATTCTGTAGTGTACTGTAAGACTTGAGGATTGTGTAAAAGATTTGCCACATTCATTACATTTGTAAGGCTTCTCTCCTGTATGGATTCTGTAGTGAACTTGACATTTTGATGATCGTTTAAAGGATTTCCCACATTCATTACATTTGTAAGGTCTTTCTTCTGTATGGCTTCTGTAGTGTACTTTAAGATTTGAGTTCTGTGTAAAAGATTTGCCACATTCCTTACATTTGTAAGGCTTCTCTCCTGTATGGATTCTGTAGTGAACTTGAAGTTTTGAGTTCAATGTAAAAGATTTTCCACATTCCTTACATTTGTAAGGATTCTCTCCTTTATGGATTCTGTTGTGAACTAGAAGATTTGAAGATCTGGTAAAATATTTCCCACATTCATTACATTTGTACGGCTTCTCTCCTGTATGGATTCTGTAGTGCACTTGACATTTTGATGATCGTTTAAAGGATTTCCCACATTCATTACATTTGTAAGGTTTTACTCCTGTATGGTTTCTGTAGTGAACTTTAAGACTTGAGGATCCTGTAAAAGATTTGCCACATGCATTACATTTGTAAGGTTTTTCTCCTGTATGGATTCTGTAGTGTACTGTAAGACTTGAGGATTGTGTAAAAGATTTGCCACATTCATTACATTTGTAAGGCTTCTCTCCTGTATGGATTCTGTAGTGAACTTGACATTTTGATGATCGTTTAAAGGATTTCCCACATTCATTACATTTGTAAGGTCTTTCTTCTGTATGGCTTCTGTAGTGTACTTTAAGATTTGAGTTCTGTGTAAAAGATTTGCCACATTCCTTACATTTGTAAGGCTTCTCTCCTGTATGGATTCTGTAGTGAACTTGAAGTTTTGAGTTCAATGTAAAAGATTTTCCACATTCCTTACATTTGTAAGGATTCTCTCCTTTATGGATTCTGTTGTGAACTAGAAGATTTGAAGATCTGGTAAAATATTTCCCACATTCATTACATTTGTAAGGCTTCTCTCCTATATGGATTCTTTGATTAACTTGAAGTTTTGTGGACTGTGTAAAAGATTTTCCACACTTATTAGATATATGAAGTCTTTCTCCAGTAAAGATTTTATGACAAACTTTAAGACTTGAGGAACCAGTTAAGAATTTTCCACATTCATTATGTTTGTAAGGTATCTCTTGGGTACGAGTTCTGTAGTAAGATTGAAGATTTGAGTACGGGATAAAGGATTTTCCATATGTACTACATTTATATGCTTTCTGGTCTCTCTGAAAGTTTAATGATTCGTTTGAGGCATCCCTGTATGTATCACACATGTATCTCTTGGACTCTCCATTAAAACATGTTCCAGTATACCAGCTATGAATTAAACATTCACTTAAAATGACATTCTTCTTTTCATTTATATAAAGTTTCTCTATGGTTTGCTGTTGCAAAGAAGACTGGGAACAGTGATTAGAGATAGCCATTTTTCTATGTTTCCTATAATGATGTTCTGGAATGTATCCGCTTATCTGATTTTCACTTGGATTTGTTTTACAAGTAGAATCATGTAATAAGACACTACCTTGGTATAATATCTCTCCATATTGACTGCTTTGGTAATATATTAAAAACAGATTCTTAACATAACCTATATTAATATCATTTATTGTTTTGGAGTTTTTACAGTTACCTCCCACATCATATCTTCCATGTTTCATTGCTTCCATAAACTCATTCTTATGTTGATCTACATCATTGAACTTTTCTCTGAGTAGATTTTGAGGGAACTGCCATAAATTGTGAGGAAAATATCTTTCACCTTGATGACATTCAGTATCTTTTTCTTTTTTCCACACTCTCATTTGTTCATACAGTATTGAAGCCCTATTTAATCTCATATTATGTGATATATCCATCAGGAAACATAATTCATTCACCCAAATGCCATTTTGTAATGTTTGTATATTTATGTGTAGAATTGAGTTATGCTTTAACACTTGTGAATTTTTTCCTAGAGAATCCTCCACTTCTGAAAATGAGTGTGACATAGACTGAATTCTTTCAGTGGAAGTTTGGGATTCTTGATCATTTTCAGAAATAAAACTAATGTGCTTTTCAAGTTGTTCATTTACATAATCATATATTTCATATTCTGTGCTATCACCTCTACATTCCCAGAACTTGTTTTGATATAGATCTGAAAGGCTATTACATCCAAATCTTCGTGTTATTTTGTTCTGGAAGTAATCCTGTGTACATGCTTTGGGCAATAGCTTCTTAGTATAATCACATGACAGAGCTGAAAGTATTGAAAACAAATCATTATATGACATTTTGGAGTTAGGTGAAAACTATACACATCTATAATGCGTGAAATAACACCAATCTGAGGATCATAGTAAAACAGGACAGAATTGCAGCTATTTTCTTACAAAGAAACAATTTTATAAATATAATGCATATTAGAACATATTTCATGAAATATGCCATATGTTTTATAATATTAGGAATATAATCATTAATTATTCATTAAAACAGTATAATTTAACAAAATTGGTGAAACTATCACCTGTTAATTAATAAAACTTCTTCCCTCTGGAAAAATGACTCTTCAATATGGAAATAAATCATCTTTCCAATGACAAAATGACAAAAATTAGGACCTGCAATACTTCTTTTAGGACTGAATGCTAATTCAACATTAAACGATTGATTTAAAGTTAGAGGGAATAATTATAAGAAACTAGGAATGATAAATGTTAAAATCTTAAGTGCTCCAACATCCCATAAAGATATGTGCTCAACTACATTCATAGCAGATTTACTTGTAAAAGCCACAAACTATAAACAACCTAGATGGAAACCTCATCTGAAGAATGGATAAAGAAAATGAGGTACATCTACACTGTTGTGGTTAGCCTTGGGACTAATTATATTTGATATTAATTCTGTTCTCGTGTGAGGAGCTGCAAGCAAGGAATGAGTCAGAACGCAGGTAATTTCCTGTAAACCTGCTTCTCACCTTAATTTTTTAAAATAAAGGAGAGTTGATGATTGTGCAGATAAAGGAAAGATGGAGTGGAAGAAGGTTAGGAGAAAGAAGAAGGAGAAAATGGAAGAGGGAGAGGATGTAGAGTAGGAGGAAGAAGAAGAAGAAAAGTGGAGCAGAAGCACATGGCCTGGAGAATCCGTAAGTTATGAGGGGTCTCATAGATGTGGAAAATGGTAGTGTAGCAGTAGCTCTGCCCAATATAGGCACACAGCATGTATTCATATTAATTGAGTTGTGTTTTCATTGCCAGGGCATATTTGGGTTGAAGAATTTCTGCAACATTACACAATGGAATATTGTTCAGGTATGAAAAACAAAGACCTTATGAATTTTGAAGTCACATGGATATAACTTGAGAATATCATCCTGTTTGAGATAACCCAGCACCCAAACAATATGCATGGTATATACTCACTTACAAATACATATATAAAAAAAAAACCAAACGTGTACCATATTACAGTAATATGATCAAAAGATTCTTCAAATGAATGAATGTCCAACCAATGAAGCCTGAAATTTACTTAGAAGGGAGAATAAAATTGCCACAATAGGCAGATGGAGAAAGGGAACTGGGAGAGTTGGTCGGTTAGGGAGGGGAATGTGGGTTTCAGGATCAGGTGTAAAGAAGGACATGACAGAAGGATTGATGATTATGAAAATAAATGGAAATCTGCAATTGATGGAGGTCAGTGGTGGTGGATATTTCCCAGATGATATAGATACCAGGGACAAGGGAGAAGTCAAAGAATCAATGAGGGTGACCTTAGCTGTGCCTGGCTATATAGGAGATATGGAACCTGAAGAGGCCATCTCCTGTATTCAGTCATGAATGCAGATAATCAGACAAATTATAATTGGGGAGCATACGCTCAGGTTTCAGCTGCTGCTATTAAGGCATGGAAAGCACTTTCAAGGAAAGGAGAGGCAGGAAAATTCTAAAAACTGACAATGGGCCAGCATATGTTTCTAATAAGTTTCAACAATTTGCCATCAAATGAATGTTTTACATCTGACTGGTCTTCCTTACAATCCACAAGGACAAGGCATTGTGGAATGTGCTCATTGCACTATAAAAGCTTATTTAATAAAACAAAGAAGGGAAAATGTGGAAGACATGATATCCCCAGTACCAAGAGCAGCTGTTTCCATGGCACTCTTTACTATTAATTTTTTAAATCTTGATGAGCATGGCCACTCTGCGGCTGATCGTCATAGTTCGGAGCCCGATCGGCCAAAGGAAATGGTCAACTGAAAAAATGACCTTGATAATAAATGGTATGGCCCGGATCCTATCTTAATCAGATCCCGGGGTGCTATTTGTGTTTTTCCACAGGGTGAAGAAAATCCACTTTGGGTCCCTACGTGACTGACAAGGACCGTGAAAGAGCAAGATGAACCCCAAGATAATCCTCTTGCTCCTGATGATTGAGACCAGGATAAATATACCTTTGTGGGCCATAGTAAGATGGCCAGTACCTTTACTGGTACATTCCAATTCTTCTACCTTGCCTTTGTTTTTTGCAAAGGAATATTTTTTGGATGTGCCTTATGCACGACAAACTCTTCAAGAGCCACGGGCATATAAGAGTAGATTATCTTTAATTGGCAGCATTACTCCCATTAGGTATATTAATGATTCTTTTATTAGAAGTACAGACCTATTGAATCACCTGAAGGGGAACTGGTCGCAGGAGCTGGAAAGGTTGCAGACGAAGCTGCAGATACAGATCCTGAACCTCAATGGGACCAGAGTGGAACCAGTGACCCTTGGAAATTTTACCTCTTGGCTTATCTCTGCATTTTATTATTTTATGGAGTGGGTGGGGGTTATATTGTTTGGTGCAGCCTTATGTTGTGGGATAGTGTTTATGCTATGGTTGGTTTACAAACTCAGATCTCAACAGAAACGTGACAAGGTCGTTATAACTCAAGCACTTGTGGCCATTGAACAAGGGGCCTGCCCTGAAATTTGGTTATCTATGTTTAAGAATTAGTCGGCATTTGAGTTCTCTGCTCTTGCACCCCATGGATCTGCGGATCCATTGCACTGGGATGAGAGAGACTCAATGATCATTGATCAGCCCTTGCACATTGCTGAGGTTTCCTCATTGCACGCGACAGGGTGATCATGATTTCTCCACTAAAATTTTTCCTTAAAACCTGGCTGGCCTCGCTCGTAGAGTTCACACTAGGCCATCTAGCAGTTATTGTCTCACAGCACTGTGGTATCCAGAGATGGGCAACTTTCCTCGTGCACAGACCAACCTAAGACATGTGGCCCGGTGGTGATAGGGTTACCCTATGACAGGTAAGGCTGTGACATTAGAGGAATGACCTAAAACAGGAGCCACAGCAGATGGGCGTAACTGCAGAGGTCTAGACCAGCCTCGTTTTAATAAAACAAAAAAGGGGGATACCCCCACTGCTCCTAGTGACTAAACCACCAATCAAAGAATATACATAGTGAAACTCATGGCTCCAGCTTCATATGTAGTAGAGGATGGCCTAGTCATTCATCAGTGGGACAAAATGCCCATGGTTCTGTGAAGGCTCTATACCCCAGGGAAGGGGAATGCCAGGTCCAGGACATGGGAGTGGGTGGATTGGTAAGCAGGGTGAGGGGAAGGGGATAGGGAGTTTTCAGTGGGAAATCCAGGAAAGGGGATAACATTTGAAGTGTAAATAGGAAAATATCTAACAAAAAAAAAAAATAAGGCAAAGGAGAAAGGAAAAAATAGGGTATTTCAAAATTTTGTTATATGTTAAAGAATATTCACTAGAACAGATAAATTCTTAAGAAACCTGATAATTGTTCAACATGGTAAAAGGCTTGATGTGCATAAAATCAATTTTTCAACCATACTACTATGTAAAACTTTATGTTAATATGAAATTCTTGACCTGACATTTGAAGAGTTACACATTATTTAAATTATAATTTTAAAATACAAGATCTGTACTCCATTTCCTGGGTCAAAACTCTGTCTACATCCCTGGAGGCTGTTTCCATCCTGGACAAACTGGTGAGATTCCCAATATTCTCCCTCCTGAATTTCCTGGAAATGATAGCAGCCATGAGGTCTGCCCTATCTACTCTGTGCTTCATCTTCCAGTCTGTATCACTTCCTGCAATCCCAGATGTCTGGAGCCATCAGGAAACACAAGCTCTGACTGCCTTCCTAGAGGCCTGCCAACACCTTGGATATCCAGAATTCTGAACATATCTCGGACTACATTCTCTTCCTAAAACCCTGGAAGCCTGCTGCCACCCATGGATTAACAGTGTCTACCTAAAATCCCAGAGGCCTTAGATGTCCAGGAACTACCAGCTTGACCTGCAGTCCCAGAGTCCCATAGTTAACAAAGACTACATGGCCTGTAAACACCAGTGACCTCCAGATGGCCTAAGGATAACAAAAGTACATAATCAACAAAATTGAAGGCAATATAGTACTACTACAACTTCCCTGTCCTACAACTCTAAGCCTTTATATCCTCACAATCCTGAAATACAAGAAAATAACCTTAAGTCTAATCTGATGAAGATGATGGAGGGTTTTTAAAAAGAAATAAATAAAATTTATTTACAGAGATTTATTTAAAAATAATAGAAAATATAATTAAACTAGTCGGTTGTCTTTTTAAAAAAAAATTTACTAGACATTTTTTCATTTATATTTCAAATGCTATCCCAAAAGTCCTCTGTACCCTCCCCCTGCCTTGCTTCCCTACCAACTCACTCCTACATCTTGATCCTGGCATTCCCCTGTACTCGGGCAGTAAGTATAGTGCAATACATTCAAATAGATAAAGAAAAATGAATAAAAATGTTAAGGTCTGAAAACTAAAATAAGAACAATGAAGAATATACAACCTGAAAATCTTGGAAACATAAAATCTAGAAAATTGACAAGGAGTTCTTGACATAAGCATCATCAATGCAACATAAGAGAACATCTCAGGCTTAGAAGATACAATAGAAACTTAACTACAGAAGTCAATCCTTTATCATCAAGACAAGAGTATGGCAGCATCTAGAAATGCACGGCACAGGAGGAGTTGAGAGTTCTACATCTTCTGCAGGTCAATAGGAGACAACTGACATTCAGGCAGCTAGGACTAGGGTATTAAAGCTGATGCCCAAAGTGACACACCCACCTCAACAAAGCCAAAATTCCTCTCCTGATAGTGCTATACCTTAGCCCAAGCAAATACAGTCCATCTGAGTGGGGAATAGTCTTGAATATAATGGTACAGAAGACAACATATTGAGCAGAACAGCAATCTATCAGGCTCTAAGATCAACAATTTTTAAATGGGATCTTCTAAAGCTAAAACGTGACTACAAGGCAAACAATACCATTAATTGGATGAAATGGCAGACTACAGACTGAAAAGTACTACATGACCCCTATATCTGACAGATGACTAATATAAAAATATATAAAGAACTCAAGAAGTTAGATAACAACAATTAAACAGATTAAAATTAGGGTACAGAGATAAACAGAGAATAATTATCAGAGGAATCTCTATTGGTTGAGACACTTAAACTAATGCTTATAACTTACAGTCATCAGAGAAATGCAAATCAAAACAACTCTGAGATTCCACCTTATGCCTATTAGAGTGGATAGGATCAGTAATTCAAGCTAGAACACTTACTGACAAGGATGTGGAACATGGAAAACACTTTTCCATTGTGGTTGGATGTGCAACATGATCAGTTGAGCCCAGCATGGCCTTGGAGGAGGCAGAGTGCCTTGGTATCTGCCTCTGGGACAAGGCCCAGGTGTGAGCATCTAGTACTAGCAATGGCTTCTTTGGGTGTAAGATCTGTTTGTAAAATAATGAACAGATTTTCTTAATTTACAAGCAATGGAGGACTCTTTCCTTCCAAGGAATGTCATTCTTTTATGGTTAATGACTCCATGATAACTAAAAACAGCACAAGTTCAGAAGTTGAAGTTACAGCTAATGTCATACCAAATTATTAAACACTGAAATCTTGAAGATAGCCCTTAAGGCTAGGAAAAAGAGCTCTAAATCTGTGATGTTGAAAATATATGCTATCATATCATCCCCAAATAGTGATATTTTGACTTCTTCCTTTACAATATGTATCCCCTTGATCTCCTTTTGTTGTCTAATTGCTCTAGCTAGGATTTAAAGCACTATATTGAATAGGTAAGGAGAGAGTGGGCAGTCTTGTCTAGTCCCTGATTTTAGTAGGATTGCTTCAAGTTTCTCACCATTTAGTTTGATGCTGGCTACTGGTTTGCTGTATATTTCTTTTATTATGTTTATGTATGGGCCTTGTCTTCCTGATATTTCTAAGACTTTTATCATGAAGGAGTGTTGTACTTTGTCAACTGCTTTCTCAGCATCTAAAGAGCTGATCATGTGTTTTTTGCCTTTGAGTTTGTTTATATAGTGATTTATGTTGATAGATTTCCATATATTGAACCATCCTTGCATCCCTGGGATGAAGCCTACATGATCATGAAGGATTATTATTTTGATGTGCTCTTGGATTAGGTTTGTGAGAATTTTATTCAGTATTTTTGCATCGCTATTCATAAGGGAAGTACCCCCAGAGCTCCTTGGAACTGAACCACCAATCAAAGAAAACACATGGTGGGACATGTGGCTCTATCTGTATATGTAGCAGAGGATGTCCTAGTTGGTCAAAAATGGGAAGAGAGTCCCTTGGTCCTGTGAATGTTCTACGGCCCAGTATAGGAGAATGCCTTTGTCATCACGGAAATGGACATCAAATAACCCTGAGATCCCACCTCACACCAGTCTGAATGTGTCAGGTGACAGCAGATGCTGGCAATGATTAGGAAGAAGAGAACTCTTCCATTGCTGGTCTGATTGCAAGCTGGTACAACCACTCTGAAAATCAGAAAATTCAGCTGTTCCTCAGAAAATTCAACATAGTACTATCAGAGGATCTAGCAATACCCCTCCTGAGGGAGGTAACATAATAACAAAAGAACACGCATGGTATGCACTCATTGATAAGTGGATATTAATCCAGAAGCTTGGAATACTCAGGATACAATTCACAAAACACATGAAAGTCAAAAATAAGGAAGACCAAAGTGTGGATAATTTTATCCTTCTTAGAAGGGGGAACAAAATACCCATAGAAGGAGTCACAGAGACAAAATGTAAAGCAGAAATGGAAGGAGTGACCATCCAGGGACTGCCCCACCTGGGGATCCATTCCATAAACAACCACCAAATCCGTACACTATTGTAGATGCTAACAAGAGCTTACTGACAGGAACCTGATGTAGGTGTCTCCTATGAGACTCTGCCATAGACTGACAAATATAGAAGTAGATGCTCACAGCTATCCACTGGACAGAGCACAAGATCTCCAATGAAGGTACTAGAGAAAGTACCCAGGGAGCTGAAGGGCTTTGTTGTCCCATAGGAGGAATTACAATATGAACTAACCAGTTTCTCCAGAGCTCCTAGACAAAAACATCCAACAAAGAAAACACATGATTGGAATCATGGCTCCAGCTGCACATGTAGCAAAGTCAGTTATCAATGGGAGGAGAGGCTCTTCGTCCTATGAATGTTATATACCCCATTATAGGGGACTGCCAGGGCCAGGAAGTGGGAGTGTGGGGGTTGGTGATCAGAGGTAGGAGGGAAGGGATAAGGGGTTTTCAGAGGGGAGACTAGGAAAGGGGATAGCATTTGAAATGTAAATAAAGAAAATATCTAATAAGAAAAGAAATTATAAAAAAAGAAATACCATATAGAAAATTTCTATTATAGATTCTTCCTAAGACATGGGATATGAAAAGCAGTTGAAGTGACATTGCCACAAATTAAAATGAGTTAGGCAATAACTTCATGGCAAATGCTACTACATCTAGAACCTAGAACAAGGGACAGGTTATAACCTTTTGAGTTATTGTCCAAAGGTAACCTATAGTCCAGTTTCATTTCTCAGATAAATCCAAACCAATTTATTTTCCTTCCAGAAATGAGTATATTTGCCTACTGCTGAGACAGTAAAAACATAAAGCAACAAACAGAGATATTGCACTGTTTGTTTAACAGAATTGTTTATCCCTAATGAATTACATTCATAGCACTGCCAGGTACTGCAATGCTATAGGAGGATAAAATAAATTATTACTCTCACTGAGCTAAAGAATTATGGATGTCCAAGGCTAACCTTCCTGGAATATATGTTCACTGTTGTATATAATTCTCCAAATGGTTTGGAGTTTCCTATCACCTTATAATTGGCAGTATTATAGCTCTGTGAGCTAAAAACCCATATATGATACTACTTATGAGGCCAAGAATATGAGATCATAAGGACTTGGACCCAACCTTAAAATCTACTATTCTTATTTATTAATAATTTTACTTGTTTACATTTTAAATGATATCCTTCTGCCCAGTATTTCGCCACAAACACCCCATTTCATCTTCTATCTGCCCCCTACATTTTCCCTCTATGAGGGTGCTCCTCTACCTACTCACCCTCTCTATCCTCACCACTCTCACATCCTCCTACATTTGGACATCAAGCCTCCATAGGACCAAGGGCTTTCCCTCCCATCGATATCTGATAAGGTGATCCTCTGCTACATATGAATCTGGAGCCATAGCTCTCTATATTTATACTATTTGGTTGATGATTTTCCCCCTAGGAGCTCTGGGAGATATAGTTATTTGATATATTTTTTTATGTATTTGCAATCCTTTTTAGCTCCTTTATTCTTTCCCCTAGCTCATCCATTTGCAATGCCGGGCCCAGTGTGAGTATCTGCCTCTATATTGGTCAAATGCTGATAGAACCTCTCAGGGAACACCCATATCAGGATCCTGTCAGCAAGCACTTCTTGGCATGATCAATAGAGTTGTTGTTTGGTGTATACAGACTGCATGGTTAAAATTTTGATATTTGTAAGTAATCCCATCCCTCAATTTGAGGTAGTACCTATCTACTGGAGGTAGTCTATGCTGGTTATATGTTCTTGGGTATTTGGCTACAGTCATCACCTTTCTGTCCTAGGAGACTCTCCATTCCCTGGGGTCTGAGACTTTCTAGTAGCTACCTACAGTTCCCCATTACCCATTGCTAAAAGAAATTCAATATCCTGACCCTCTGAACTTCTCTCCTCTTTCTTTCAATACCTGATCTTGCTCTCCTTTCTCCTCACCCTGGTTCTTCCATCCTCTGCATGCTGTGAGGGTGTGTGGGTTCATTTCTGGGTCTTCAGTTACATTCCATTGATCTACCTGCCCATACCTGCTGTATTTTTTTTAATCACTATTGCTCTAAACTACAACTTGAGGTCAGGGAAGGTGATTTCCCCAGAAGATATTTCATTGTTAAGAATGGATTTGGCGCTCTTCCTGTCTGACCAGCACCGAGGTGGCTGGGGCGCTGGGTCGGCTGACACCCACCAGCTATCCACGACACCTGCCACAGGATCTTGAGACTTCTGGTGAGTGGAACACAGCTTCTGCTCCAGTCCAATCGCGCGGGACCTGAGACTGCTTTGGTTGGGGAGGCAGAAAACCGGCCTGAGTAGGGCCACAAGCCTCTTCCGGTCAGACCAGCACAGGGGTAGCTAGGGCACAGGGTCGGCTGACACCCGCCAGCTACCCACGACACCTGCCACAGGACCTTGGGATTTCTGGTGGGTGGAACACAGCTTCTGCTCCAATCCAATCGCGCGGGACCTGAGACTGCTTTAGTTAGGGAAGCAGAAAGCTGGCCTGAGTGGGGCCACAGGCCTCTTCCTGTCTGACCAGCACCTGGGTGGCTGGGGCACTGGGTCGGCTGACACCCTCCAGCTACCCACAACACCCGCCACAGGATCTTGAGACTTCTGGTAAGTGGAACACAGCTTCTGCTCCAGTCCAATCGCGCAGGACCTGAGACTGCTTTGGTTGGGGAGGCAGAAAACCGGCCTGAGTAGGGCCACAAGCCTCTTCCGGTCTGACCAGCAAAGGGGTAGCTAGGGCGCAGGGTCAGCTGACAACCGCCAGCTACCCACGACACCCGCCACAGGATCTTAAGACATCTGGTTAGTGGAACACAGCATCTGCCCCAATCATTAAACAGTGACAACGATAACAACTAACCCCAGAGATTGCCAGATGGCGAAAGGTAAATGTAATAATCTTACTAACAGAAACCAAGACCACTCACCATCATCAGAACCCAGCACTCCCACTTCGCCCAGTCCAGGGCACCCCAGCACACCAGAGAAGCTAGACCCGGATCTAAAAGCATATCTCATGATGATGGTAGAGGACATCAAGAAGGACTTTAATAACACACTTAAAGAAATACAGGAGAACACTGCTAAACAGGTAGAAGACATTAAAGAGAAAGCACAAAAATCCCTTAAAGAATTGCAGGACAACACTGCTAAACAGGTAGAAGATATTAAAGAGGAAGCACAAAAATCCCTTAAAGAATTGCAGGAAAACACAATGAAACAGGTGATGGAATTGAATAAAACCATCCAAGAACTAAAAAGGGAAGTAGAGACAATGAAGAAAACCCAAATTGAGGCAACGCTGGAGATAGAAACCCTAGGAAAGAAATCTGGAACCATAGATGCGAACACCAGCAACAGAATACAAGAAATGGAAGAGAGAATCTCAGGTGCAGAAGACTCCATAGAGAACATCGGCACGACAATCAAAGCAAATGCAAAATCCAAAAAGATCCTAACTAAAAACATCCAGGAAATCCAGGACAAAATGAGAAGACCAAACCTACTGATAATAGGAGTAGATGAGAATGAAGATTTTCAACTCAAAGGACCAGCAAATATCTTCAACAAAATTATAGAAGAAAACTTCCCAAACCTAATGAAAGAGATGCCCATGAACATACAAGAAGCTTACAGAACTCCAAATAGACTGGACCAGAAAAGAAATTCCTTCCGACACATAATAATCAGAACAACAAATGCACTAAATAAAGATAGAATACTAAAAGTAGTAAGAGAAAAAGGTCAAGTAACATATAAAGGCAAGCCTATCAGAATTACACTGGATTTTTCACCAGAGACTATGAAAGCCAGAAGATCCTGGACAGATGTTATACAGAAACTAAGAGAACACAATTTCCAGCCCAGGCTACTATACCCAGCCAAACTCTCAATTACCATAGATGGAGAAACCAAAGTATTCCACGACAAAACCAAATTCACACATTATCTTTCCACGAATCCAGCCCTTCAAAGGATAATAACAGAAAAAAAAAAAAAAAACCCAATACAAGGATGGAAACCCCGTCCTAGAAAAAGCAAGAAGGTAATCGCACAACAAACCTAAAAGAAGACAGCCACGAGAACAGAACACCAACTCTAACAACAAAAATAAAAGGAAGCAACAATTACTTCTCCCTAATATCTCTTAATATCAATGGACTCAACTCCCCAATAAAAAGGCATAGACTAACAGACTGGCTACAGAAACAGGACCCAACATTTTGCTGCTTAGAGGAAACTCATCTCAAAGAAAAAGATAGACACTACCTAAGAATGAAAGGCTGGAAAACAATTTTCCAAGCAAATGGTAGGAAGAAACAAGCTGGAGTAGCCATTATAATATCTGATAAGATTGACTTCCAACCCAAAGTCACCAAAAAAGACAAGGAAGGGCACTTCATTCTCATCAAAGATAAAATCCTCCAAGAGGAACTATCAATTCTGAATATCTATGCTCAAAATACAAGGGCAGCCACATTCATTAAAGAAACTTTAGTAAAGCTCAAAGCACATATTGCACCTCACACAATAATAGTGGGAGACTTAAACACAACTCTTTCACCAATGGACAGATCATGGAAGCAGAAACTAAACAGGGACACAGTGAAACTAACAGAGGTTATGAAACAAATGGATCTGACAGATATCTACAGAACATTTTATCCTAAAACAAAAGGATAT
The DNA here is from genome assembly GCF_978045245.1 of Mus caroli. Classification (NCBI taxonomy): domain Eukaryota; kingdom Metazoa; phylum Chordata; class Mammalia; order Rodentia; family Muridae; genus Mus; species Mus caroli. The sequence goes on along the minus strand of NW_028227256.1, from coordinate 113,686,437 downwards.
ACCTTCTTCTCAGCACCTCACAGTACCTTCTCCAAAATTGACCACATAATTGGTCATAAAACAAGCCTCAACATATACAAAAATATTGAAATTGTCCCATGCACCCTATCAGATCACCATGGACTAAGACTGATCATCAATAAAAAAATAAATAGAAAGCCAACACACACGTGGAAACTAAACAACACTCTTCTCAATGATACCTTGGTTAAAGAAGGAATAAAGAAAGTAATTAAGGACTTTCTGGAGTTTAATGAAAATGAAGCCACAACATACCCAAACTTATGGGAAACATTGAAAGCATTTCTAAGAGGAAAACTCATAGCTCTGAGTGCCTCCAAAAAAAACTAGAGAGACCACACATTAGCAGCTTGACAACACACCTAAAAGCTCTAGAACGAAAGGAAGCAAATTCACCCAAGAGGAGTAGACGGCAAGAAATATTCAAACTCAGGGGTGAAATCAAACAAGTGGAAACAAGAAGAACAATTCAAAGAATCAACCAAACTAGGAGCTGATTCTTTGAGAAAATCAACAAGATATATAAACCCTTAGCCAGACTCACTAGAGGGCATAGGGAAAGCATTCTAATTAACAAAATCAGAAATGAAAAGGGAGACATAACAACAGACACTGAAGAAATCCAAAACACCATCAGATCCTTCTACAAAAGGCTATACTCAACAAAACTGGAGAACCTGGATGAAATGGACAAGTTTCTAGACAGATACCAGGTACCAAAGTTAAATCAAGATCAGGTTAATGATCTAAACAGTCCTATATCCCCTAAAGAAATAGAAGCAGTCATTAATAGTCTCCCAACCAAAAAAAGCTCAGGACCAGATGGGTTTAGTGCAGAGTTCTATCAAACCTTCAAAGAAGATCTAATCCCAGTTCTTCACAAACTATTCCACAAAATAGAAGCAGAAGGTACTCTACCCAACTCATTCTATGAAGCCACAATTACTCTGATACCTAAACCACATAAAGAACCAACAAAGATAGAGCACCTCAGACCAATTTCCCTTATGTATATTGATGCAAAAATCCTCAATAAAATTCTCGCTAACCGAATTCAAGAACACATCAAAACAATCATCCATCCTGACCAAGTAGGTTTCATCCCAGGGATGAATATACATTCAATATACGAAAATGCATCAATGTAATCCATTATATAAACAAACTCAAAGACAAAAACCACATGATCATCTCGTTAGATGCTGAAAAAGCATTTGACAAAATCCAACACCCATTCATGATAAAAGTCTTGGAAAGATCAGGAATTCAAGGCCCATACATAACCATGATAAAAGCAATATACAGCAAACCAGTAGCCAACATCAAAGTAAATGGTGAGAAGCTGGAAGAAATCCCACTAAAATCAGGGACTAGACAAGGCTGCCCACTCTCTCCCTACCTATTCAACATTGTACTTGAAGTCCTAGCCAGAGCAATTAGACAACAAAAGGAGATCAAGGGGATACAAATCTGAATAGAAGAAGTCAAAATATCGCTTTTTGCAGATGATATGATAGTATACATAAGTGACCCTAAAAATTCCACCAGAGAACTCCTAAGCCTGATAAACAGCTTCGGTGAAGTAGCTGGATATAAAATTAACTCAAGCAAGTCAATGGCCTTTCTGTACCAAAAGGATAAACAGGCAGAGAAGGAAATTAGGGAAACAACACCCTTCATAATAGTCACAAACAATAAAAAATACCTTGGCGTGACTCTAAGGAAGTGAAAGATCTGTATGACAAGAACTTCAAGTCCCTGAAGAAAGAAATTAAAGAAGACCTCAGAAGTTGGAAAGATCTTCCATGCTCATGGATTGGCATGATCAACATTGTAAAAATGCCTATCTTGCCAAAAGCAATCTACAGATTCAATGCAATCCCCATCAAAATTCCAACTCAATTCTTCAACGAATAGAAAGGGCAATCTGCAAATTCATCTGGAACAACAAAAAACATTGGATAGCAAAAACTTTTCTCAAGGATAAAAGAACCTCTGGTGGAATCACCATGCCTGACCTAAAGCTGTACTACAGAGCAATTGTGATAAAAACTGCATGGTACTGGTATAACAACAGACAAGTAGACCAATGGAACAGAATTGAATACCCTGAGATCAATCCACATACCTATGGTCACTTGATCTTTGACAAGGGAGCAAAAACCATCCAGTGGAAAAAAGACAGCATTTTCAACAAATGGTGCTGGCACAACTGGCCGTTATCATGTAGAAGAATGCGAATTGATCCATTCCTATATCCTTGTACTAAGGTCAAATCGAAGTGGATTAAGGAACTCCACATAAAACCAGAGAAACTGAAACTTATAGAGGAGAAAGTAGGGAAAAGCCTCAAAGATATGGGTACAGGGGAAAAATTCCTGAATAGAACAGCAAAGGCTTGTGCTGTAAGATCGAGAATCGATAAATGGGACCTCATAAAGTTGCAAAGCTTCTGCAAGGAAAAAGATACCGTCAATAAGACTAAAAGACCACCAACAGATTGGGAAAGGATCTTTACCTATCCTAAATCAGATAGGGGATTAATATCCAATATATATAAAGAACTCAAGAAGGTGGACTCCAGAAAATCAAATAACCCCGTTAAAAAATGGGGCTCAGAACTGAAGAAAGAATTCTTACTTGAGGAATACCGAATGGCAGAGATGCACCTGAAAAAATGTTCAACATCCTTAATCATCAGGGAAATGCAACTCAAAACAACCCTGAGATTCCACCTCACACCAGTCAGAATGGATAAGATCAAAAATTCAGTTGACAGCAGATGCTGGTGAGGATGTGGAGAAAGAGGAACACTCCTTCATTGTTGGTGGGATTGCAAGCTGGTACAACCACTCTGGAAATCAGTTTGGCGGTTCCTCAGAAAATTGGACATAATACTACCAGAGGATCCAGCAATACCTCTCCTGGGCATATATCCAGAAGATGTTCCAACCGGTAAGAAGGACACATGCTCCACTATGTTCATAGCAGCCTTATTTATAATAGTCAGAAGCTGGAAAGAACCCAGATACCCCTCAACAGAGGAATGGATACAGAAAATGTGGTACATTTACACAATGGAGTACTACTCAGCTATTAAAAGGAATGAATTTATGAAATTCCTAGGCAAATGGATGGATCTGGAGGGCAACATCCTGAGTGAGGTAACATATTCACAATGGAGCTCACACAATATGTACTCACTGATAAGTGGATATTAGCCCAAAAACTTAGGATACCCAAGATATAAGATACAATTTGTTAAACACATGAAGCTCAAGAAGAACGAAGACCAAAGTGTGGACACTGTGCCCCTTCTTGGAATTGGGAACAAAACACCCATGGAAAAAGTTACAGAGATAAAGTTTGGAGCTGTGAAGAAAGGATGGACCATCTAAAGACTGCCATATCCAGGGATCCATCCCATAATCAGCTTCCAAACGCTGACACCATTGCATACACTTGCAAGATTTTGCTGAAAGGACCCAGATATAGCTGTCTCTTGTGAGACAATGCAGGGGCCTAGCAAACACAGAAGTGGATGCTCACAGTCAGCTATTGGATGGATCACAGGGCCCCCAATGGAGGAGCTAGAGAAATTACCCAAAGAGCTAAAGGGAACTGCAACCCCATAGGTAGAACATTATTATGAACTAACCAGTACCCCAGAGCTCTTGACTCTAGCTGCATTTGTATCAAAATATGGCCTAGTCGGCCATCACTGGAAAGAGAGGCCCATTGGACTTGCCAACTTTATATGCCCCAATACAGGGGAATGCCAGGGCCAAGGGGTGTGGGTGGGTGGGTGGGGTGCTGGGGCGGAGTGTATTGGGGACTTTTTGGATAGCATTGGAAATGTAATTGAGGAAAATACCTAATTAAAAAAAAAGAATGGATTTTGCTATCCTGAGTTTTTTGATAGTATATATAATTGACCCCCAAAATTCCACCAGACTACTCCTACATCTGAGAAACAACTTAGCAAAGTGGCTGGATATAAAGTTAACTATAATAAATCAGTAGCCTTCTTCTAATTAAAGGATAAATGGACCAAAAAGAACTTATGGAAAACTATACCCTTCAAAATAATCACAAATAATATAAAATATCTTGAAGTGACCCAAACCAAGCAAGTGAAATATCTGTATCTCAAGAAGTTGATGTGTCTGAAGAAAGAAATCTAAGATGACCTCAGAAGATGGACAGATCTCCTATGGTCATGGGAAGGATTAACACAGTAAACAATAGCCATCTTACCAAAAGTAATCTACAGATTTTATGCAAACCCCATCAAATCAAATCAATAATTCACAGAGATAGAGTAATTCTCAAAATCACCAAAAATCTACTTTTAGTACTACAAATAAAATTTGCAATAATATGACTCCTAAAGTTGTACTTCTTTTTCACCAGATCTGCGCATCGCTTAGATGTCAGTGGAAAAGCTTAATATGTATATCAACAATGTACAGAAACTGAAAGACTTTGGAGTGCTTAGTCTTATATAAGTTTTCTTTATCAAACCTCCTTTCAAGGATCAGGCACCTAAGCAGAAGGTGAGACAGTAGGATTTTAAAGAACAGATTTGTCCAATGATGCTAAATAAAGTGCATGTTTTTAGAAGCAACAAGAGCAATGCTCAATTAAACTCAATGAAAATATGACAGCATTCACAAGACCAGTACAAGGGAGACAATACCCCAGCTTTAAGCAAGGGAAAGAGTTAGATTGTGTCACCCAAGTTAAGAACCTATCCAAAATACATAATTTCTTAAAGAGGGAAAATAACTTTTACACTATGAATAGATACACCTTCTGTTCAGGAAAATTTGCCAGGACAAATTAGTCTCCATGTTTAAATACTTTTTTGGTTTTCTATTATTTTTTTTTTATCTGAGTGAAAGAGAAAGAGAGAGAGAGAGAAAGACAGAGAGAAGCAGAAAAAGTGACAGAAAGAAAAGTCAGAGAAATCATGATATTGAGTTAGTATAGAGAGTGGAGATAGTTTGCAAGAAGCTGAAAGTGAGAAAAATATGAGAAAAAATATATTCTACAAAACAACGAAAATGGAATAAATTACTCAAATATAAATGATCACTACTGATCATTCACATGTAACAGAAAAAATAACAGTCATTAGAATATGAAACAGTCAGCTACTTTTAAAAATAATTAAAACATAGTATATTTCACACATCAGTATTCAGGTATAATGAGGCAGAAATCATATAGCATCCATGGTTATACTTTTTTTTTCCATTCATTATTCTGAAAGAAATTCCCAGGAACAATTTCTATTGCAGAACAACTTTTCTAGCTATATATCAGGTCTAGATTACTCCTAGATTTATATTCATCACAGGACATACTATTTCACTTCAAATTACCTGGTTCTTTTCCCTCTGTATCTTCTCTACCAACAATCCATGGTTCTTTGTTTTGTTCAAGACAGAAGATTACTTCTGGCTTTGAAACAGCACCACCTGTACATTCAAATGAGCACAAAAATATACCATTGAATATAGTTATGTACTAGCTCAGAATTGTGACATGTAGGTGAGATGGAAAGAATAAAAGATAATTGAATGACTTTTTATAGTCAGTTCTTTCCAACATATTTTAGAGTCTCCATACTGTATATTTTTTAAATTCTGAACTCCACTCTACATTTATAACGTTCAATAAAGCCAACTGTAGAAGTCAAAGTACATTTACTTATAAAAACAACAGACTACCTTTTCATAAAGGGTATAATATTTACTGATCAGCATGTTAAATGTAAAAACAAGATAAAGGTAAATAACATATTACCTATAAATCAGAGAGCATTCAATATGTATAAAAACAGAAGAGAAAGGCCAATTAATGGATGTCATATCCAAATGGTAATAGTAGTTTTAGATATCTCTAAATGAAGTAGAAATTATGGAGTAAAAAATATTCTTACCCACGGAAACCAGGTTATTGTAATTTTCCATCATAACATCTCTATACAAAGCCCTTTGGGTAGAATCCAGGCATTCCCACTCCTCCTTAGAAAACTCTATAGCCACATCCATGAAAGTCAATGGTCCCTGAAGTTAAAATTAACAGTATTCTCTTTTATCAATTGTTCAAAAAAATGTTAGTTAAATATAGAAGTTTTTTACAACCAATAACTTACATGCATATTTGGTTAATTATGTCTGAGATAAAGAATGGTGTCATTTCTTAGATCAGTTCCAATAGTCAATAAAAACTCATGCTGATGGTGGCCACCTTTTTGAGGCTATCTTGCATGATCTCGTAAATGATCTAATGTGATCACAAAGCCACCAAAGACCAGAGAGATTTACAACAAGCTTCATAGGAGTACCAACATTATATTTCTGGAGTATCAATAAAAATAAAATCATAATTGGGTCAGCATAACATGAAGAAACATATTAAATTGTTGCAGCAAAAGGAAGGCTGACAACTATTGCAATAGGCCCTCTGATGAAAGATTCATGAAACATGCACCTTTCTTCACAAATAATGACTCAAGTGGCTCACAGTAGAAATTAACTTCATACATTCATCTTTTGTCTCATATACATACATTTTGCGCTTAGACAATTTTAAGTATATTCAAATTATGTTTTCATTTATGCAAGTCATATTGAAAAAAATGAAGGAGACTGGCAAAAGGGAAAATCTATTTTTAGCTCACCAGTGACATAACATTTAAAGAAGTAATACTGAGAATCATGTGAAAAAAGTTCTTTAAATTTGAGCCAGAATAGGGAAGATTTGAAAGTTATGAAGATGAAATATTTCTGTAAAAACAGTGAATTTGTCCAAATCCCATGCATACCTTAGAAGAAGACATCTTTCCTTTCTCAATCAGAATGGAATGCCTCACAAAAGTTACATTAAAATTTCACCTTCCAAAAACCATCTGCATGTAGAAGCAACAGACCCTCCCTGTTTCTAGAAGAATTGAAGCGTAGAAAGCAGAAATCAATACTGGCCACACCCCATGGCTTGTGCCAGAGGAGATATGAAGAAGAGACGAGCTTCTACAGGCAGAAGAACCAAAAGATTTTCGTAACCAATTCCATATATTTGCCTGAGATGTTTTATCAAAACAGGACTGACACATCTTTTTGCAATAATGGCCATAATTTTTGAAGTATCACCAGCTGAAGGGATTCCTCAAGCAAGAGACTTTCTTGGAGCCAAGAAAAACAAGGCAATAAATGCCTGCTTCACCACTGTCTCCACAGAGATATTTCTTCTATCTTCTTTGTCCCATTCTAAAATACCACAATTTCGAGGGTTTTAAGGAAGACTCAGAATCATATTATTTAACCAGATCCTTAACAGTGATATTTCTTCTCTTGGATTCATCATCAACAACACTACTCATACCTATATATGACACCCCTGCACCACTTTTAGTAGTTTCACCTGTCACTAAAGTCAGCTGAACTTCATTCTCCTACAACTTCTTCCATGTTGGCACTTTTGGCTGATAAGAGGTTGAAAATACAGTTATATTAAAGGCATCTTTACAAACCAATATCCATTCGTTTCTACAAAGAATATGCTAGACAACCTATGGAGAAATGTTGTACTCTGATGCAAAACACACCCAGTCTCTAAAAGAATACTACCATGAACTCAAATTGTGCATCAAGCTTTTGTTGGAATTTTTCATTCGTTTTTTTCTCTATTCGTTCTTTATCTGGTATGATTTTCACATTTTATGGCTATATAGCCTGAATGGTAGAAGTTTTAGAAAGACATTTTCAAATTTTATGGTGTACTTTTTAATTAACAAAATCTATATTGTAATTAGCCTTGTCTTAATAAAAATATACTGTACATATGATTATTAAGACTCATGGCACATTAAAGGCACATGGACATACTCTATACAATGGGTTTGCAACACAAGGAAGATAGAAGGATTCTATTTCTTAAAACGTATGTGTTTGTTATAGAGACATTCTAAGATAGATAGAGAAAACATATATTCTTTTTGTATGCAAATGCCTCCATTAAATACTCACCACTGGTTCTGTGTGTGTTGTCATTTCTTGTTAACTTTGACTTTTAAGAGGCAGACACAAGTGGATATCTGTTATTTGACTGAACAAATCTCCCACTTATATATAAATGTGCTCCTGAATATTCATATTACTCTAACTACAAAGGAATTTGCATCCTTTTCATGGATTTTAGAATGTTTATGCCCATCTCATTTAATATTCTCAGCCTCCTGATGCTGTTCATCTTCCTCTTTCATTAGGTAAAAAGTATTTTATATTTGATTCATAGTAGTTTTGTCTGAATATCTTCTGTTTAAGCTTTTTCTATTCCTTATGCTTCTAAACCACATCCATTTTCAAGAACTTATACCATCAATATTTTCAGTGTTTATAATAATAATTATTGTTATTATTATTACCTTACTTGTAATGAACAAACTAGAAACAATCGAATGGGCAAGCAACCAATCCCTGACATTACTAATTATAGTCTGTTAATCTTGCAGACAAGAGCCTAGTATAAATGTCCTCTGAGAGGCTCTAACCAGTACCTGACTAAAACATATGCATATATACACAGCCAAATTTTGGATGGTGTTTGGTAACTCTTATGTAGGTGTTTGGTGACAGAAGGAAGGCCCTGTAGGGAATATGAACACCATAGAAGGACCAAGAGAGTCAAGTAACCTGGACTCCTGAGAGCTCTCAGAGACTAAACCAGCACCCAAGGAACATACAAGGGTAGAAATGAGGCCCTGACTTCAAATGTAGTATACGTGCAACTCAGGCTCCATGTAGTTCCCCTAAAGTTTGTGAGACAGGCTCTCTCTAAAGCTGTAGCTTGACTGTGGTATCTGAGACCCCTATTCTTTATTAATAACAAGTGCTAACAAAAGCTTAAAAATAAATGCCTCTCTGAATTTACAACATTGCAGTCAGAAATAGAAGTAGATGGAGGTGAAATTTCTAGTATAAAGAAAAGTTGGTACAGAATTTTAGGCATTTATGGGAAACTGAGAGGGGAACTTTATGATTTTAGCAGGATTAAATTGAGAAAATTTATATTGTAGAGGTTCTCATTTTAAAAGGAAGTCAAGAAGTTTGGCATTAATAAGTAGAAAAATGGTGAATTACATTTCAAAAAGGGCTGAACAAATGACAGTATATGAAGTTCTTTGAACCCAAGTGAGAAGGCCTGAGTTCAGATTTTCAGCACCACATAAAATGCAGGAATGGCAGGTTTGTTTCTGTAATCACAGCATTTGGTATAGTAAGTAGTAGATAGAGTGTTTCCTGAAACTCCATTGCCCTCTAGTCTCACCAAAATTATGAGATACAGGTACCATGAAATACATTGTCACAGAAATATAAGGCAGTGCACAGTGAGATGGCTGTGTACTCAATCTGCTTGAATAAGTTTATCCCTGGAGTGTACTTGTCAGAAGATGAGAGCCAACTTCCTCAATTTTTCTTTCACCAGCATACTATCTTACATGCATGTCCCCATCCATACACTAATAGATAAATGAGGTTAAAAAATTAAAAAAGGTAGAAAATGATTGAGACAGATATTCCAATATTAACTTCCAAAATTTGAAATAATTTAACAAGCAAGCACACCTAAACAGACCACACAAGCACACACACACACACACACACACACACACACACACACACACACAGGAATAGGAGGCACAGATAAATGAAAATGAATTCTTCAAGGATCAATAGTAGTTCAGATAGCAGGATGCTTGGCTAGTGTGTGCACAAATCCTATTTCAGTTCCAGCACCTTACAGAAACAAAGAAGTTGACACATGCCACTATGTCAACCCTCAGGAGATTAGATGCATGTGGATTAGAAAGTCAATGCCAACTAGGACTGCCTTAGGTACATTCAAGGCCAGCTCATGCTGCATTAGACTATGTCTGAAAAGAAAATTACTTGGTGATTTATCAAGGTTGTAATGTTTGTTTAGAAATACAATTAGAGTTGCTGGGACTAAATCTGAGTCAGAAATATGAAATTAGAAGAAAAATGGCATGTAAGCTTTAATATGGAATACAAAGAGAAAAGAAAAGAATAAAGCATGGGCTGATCCTTTAGAATGGGTAACAGTGAAGTTGAACAGGAAAAGGGAACATCAGAGAAAAAAGGTTGACATGAAGACGCACTAATTTGAAATGACTTCACCAGGGACACTCAGTCAATGATTCAGGGAATACGTGTTAAATACAGACCATTTCAAGGCAGTGGGCTCAGTGCTTAGGTGGATACAAGGATAAAAAATTGTTCTTTCTCCCTGAAGATGTATCATCCAATTTGAAATTAAGATAAACAATGGAGAAAGAGAAATGCAGACAAGCCCAAAGAAGACATTACAGGCATAAAAATGTCTATGTTTTAACGGCATGTACAGTAACATTGCAGAATGTGAGCCTTATAGTCTCATGTTCCTCAAGTTCACTCACTCTGTTGCTTCTTAACATGAATCTACATTACATCTTAACTTAGTTATTTTGTCATGTGTGTATGTGTGAGTGTTTCTGTGTTTGTGGGGGGTGGGTGGGTGTGCACACACACACAGACAAGCATGAATTTGAATGTGGCCACTCACTCATGAGTGTGCAGTATCATGCCCAAGGCATGTATAGAGGTCAGAGAGCAACTTGGAAGAGTTGGCTTTATCATATTATGTAGGATTTGGGTCAGGCCATCAGGGACAGTGACCCTTTGCAAATCTTGCTGACCTCCTGTATTACGTTTTTATTTTTATTTTATTTTTTTATTTTTAATATATTTTATTACACATTTTCCTCAATTACATTTCCAATGCTATCCCAAAATCCCCCCATACTCCCCCCACTTCCCTACCCACCCATTCCCATTCTTTGGCCCTGGCATTCCACTATAATGGGGCATATAAATTTTGCAAGTCCAATGGGCCTCTCTTTCCAGTGATGGCCGACTAGGCCATCTTTCAATACACATGCAGCTAAAGACAAGAGCTCCGGGGTACTGGTTAGTTCATCATGTTGTTCCCCCTATGGGGACACAATGTTGGCATTTCTAAGAGGAAAACTCATAGCTCTGAGTGCCTCCAAAAAGAAACTAGAGAGAGCACACATTAGCAGCTTGACAACACACCTAAAAGCACTAGAACAAAAGGAAGCAAATTCACCCAAGAGGAGTAGACAGCAGGAAATAATCAAACTCAGGGGCAAAATCAACCAAGTAGAAACCAGAAGAACTATTCAAAGAATCAACCAATCAAGGAGCTGGTTCTTTGAGAAAATCAACAAGATAGATAAACCCTTAGCCAGACTCACTAGGGCACAGGGAAAGCATTCTAATTAACAAAATCAGAAATGAAAAAGGAGACATAACAACAGATCCTGAAGACATCCAAAACACCATCACATCATTCTACAAAAGGCTATACTCAACAAAACTGGAGAACCTGGATGAAATGGAGAAGTTTCTAGACAGATACCAGGTACCAAAGTTGAATCAAGATCAGGTTAATGATCTAAACAGCCCTATATCCCCCAAAGAAATAGAAGCAGTCATTAATAGTTTCCCAACCAAAAAAAGCCCAGGACCAGTTGGATTTAGTGCAGAGTTCTATCAGACCTTCAAGGAAGATCTAATCCCAGTTCTTCACAAACTATTCCACAAAATAGAAACAGAAGGTACTCTACCCAACTCATTCTATGAAGCCACAATTACTCCGATACCTAAACCACAAAAAGACCCAACAAAGATAGAAAACTTCAGACCAATATCCCTTATGAATATTGATGCAAAATTCCTCAATAAAGTTCTTGCTAACCGAATCCAAGAACACATCAAAAAAATCATCCATCCTGACCAAGTAGGTTTCATCCCAGGGATGCAGGGATGGTTCAATATATGGAAATCCATCAACGTAATCCAGTATATAAACAAACTCAAAGACAAAAACCACATGATCATCGTGTTAGATGCAGAAAAAGCATTTGACAAGATCCAACACCCATTCATGATAAAAGTCTTGGAAAGATCAGGAAGGAATTCAAGGCCCATACCTAAACATGATAAAAACAATCTACAGCAAGCCAGTAGCCAACATCAAAGTAAACGGTGAGAAGCTTGAAGCAATCCCTCTTAGGAGATAGATATATAAGGATCCAGTCAGCAGGGCATTATTATTCTAAACATTCTGTCACAGCCTAGTATGTGTACACTATGTTTAAGGAGAAAAGCCCTCATAAGCTTATGTATCTCCATAATTTTGACTCCAGTCTGTGGAACTCTATGGAAAGAAGTAGGAGGTCCCTGTGACTGGACACAGACCTTAAGACTTAAAAAGCCTATGCCATAGGCAGTTAGTTTTCTTTGCTTTGTGTTTGTATCTCAAGATGTGAGCTTTCTGTTACTGCTTCATTGCCATTCCTTCATGCCTACTGCCATGATTTCTAGCATAACAATCATAGATTCTAACCTGTGAAACCAGAAGTCCCACATGAACTCTCTTCCTGTTTAAGGCACTTCGATCATGGTGTCTTAACACAACAATAGAAGAACATTTATGCCACTGACTCAATTTCTTATGTTGTAACCTTGCTCAGCTGACTTACAAGGATATTGAGACTACTGTGGATCTGAAGAAGGGTTTGCAAACTACAGTGTGTTCCATAATAATGAATAGAAATGGAATGTGACAGATTTCACTGTCAATAGATTAGAAAGATCAGCAAAGCCCAATGTTATAAAAGAATATTGAAGCCATGCATACCACTCAAGTAATAAATTTATTTAAAAAGTGAAACCTGGTTGTGGTGAATGATGTTTGTGGTCTGTTCTTGGATTCTGTTTTGGAGAATTTTATTCAGTATTTTTCATCCATTGCTGGTAGGATTTCAAACTTGTAAAACCACTTTGAAAAACAATCTGGTGTTTCCTCATATAATTTAAAAATAGTTCTGCCTGAAGACCCAGCTGTATCACTCCTGGGCATATCCCCAAAAGATACTCCAACATAGAACAAGTATACATGCTGCACTATGTTCATAGCAGTTTTATGTATAATGGTCAGAAGCTAGAAACAACCCAGATATTCATCATGGAAGAATGGAAACAGGAATTGTGATATATTTACATAATGGAGTACTAGTCTGCTATTAAAACTAGGCTTCATGTTTAATAACACTGCTCAACATTCTGTATAACCAAATGATATCCTTGGTACACAAAATGCCCAAATATAAGATTGGGTAGGGCCCTTTCCCCACCCACTGCAGTGGTGAAGGTAGAATAATGCAAAACTCCCTGCTTGCCAATATGACTCACATCACTTTTCAACATTTCACAGAGAAGTCTTAGGGTGGCAATGTCAGTGCTTGATGAATGGTTATTGTGCAAATATAGATGTAACAACATTCTGTAAAGAAAGAACATGACTTTCTGATATAGAACTTTCAAAAGGCTAAAACAAACTTAATATGGAGAAAGGAAAGATACAAGATGTGGAGGAATGTGACCTGATATGGGGTATCACTATAAGCACAGTGCATGTGTGTTCTTGGGCCATCCAGCTATTCTAAACATCCTGCTAACCAGTTCCCCTTTAATTAGATGGACAATCGTGTTTTCCAATCCATCTCACTTTGTTTTTCTGACTGAGATCAAATTGACAGTCCTCCTAGCTCAACCTCCTCAGTGCTGGTGTGCTGGTATATACTATCATGCCACGATAAAACATGAACTTAAATCATAACGATATTTTTGTTCCTTGACGGTGGCTCATGAAGCAAGTGGAGGCACTTTGTTGGCTTCATGCCTTGCTGGAGAAGGTGAAGACAGTGAGAATTGCTGAGTCTGGCAGTTATCCAATTGATGTTAATACTAATGAAATGAGTATTACTTCCCAGTCATACTTTCTCAAGACGTCAATGAGGTAAATTACAGAAGACTATAAAATCAAATTTAGTCATGGCTCATAAGGTATATTGACAGAAATTAACAGAATTTGGCCACAAATAGTAAAGCCTGGGCAGTACGCTTGAATTATTCTGAAAAATATTCATGGATTCTAGCTATGATTAAAGGGTGTGTGTGTGTGTGTGTGTGTGTGTGTGTGTGTTTAGGTACATTAATGTGTAGGGATATAAATGCATGAATATAAAGTCAGAGAACAAGTTCAATCATGCATTCTCAGATAAGGCAGTGCAACTTTTGTTGTGTAACACAGATTCCAAGTAGAGTAAGCTGTTTGTTCACCATTAGTAAGGATAATAAATGTCTTTGTCTTTTGATTACTAGGAGTACATGAATGTACCACAATGTCCAGAGGTTTTACCTGGGATCCAGGATAACTACTAAACCCAATTCTTCAAGCTCAACAGCCAAGCATTTTACTCACTGTGATATATATTCTATAGTACTGGGGTTAAAGTTTCCTTTTAGCATTGGTTGTTAAATTTCTAATGTGATCAGATCCATTCCATAGTCTTGTTAGTTTATTGGAAGAAAAGTGATATAGACTGTAAAATTTTTAGACAGGAAACAGAAATTTCTTACAGTAAGTGAGCCTAGGAAAGTCAAGATCCAGGTGATATTAGATTCTGGTTTGATTGAGGGACCCACCTTTAAAACTCAGAAATTAATTCATCAGGTAAGCATTTATGGGACATAAAACATGTAGGGATAGAAGTGGAAAAATGGAAGAGATGAAAAAGGCTATTAAAGAGAATGTGTGTCATTGTTCAATGATAGCTAATATTTATATTGCTACATAAGCAATACAATATAAAAAACAAAACCAAATGGTATTTTGGGTATTCTAAGTTTCTGGGCTAATGTCTGCTTATCAGTGAGTGCATATCATGTGTGATCTTTTGTGATTGTGTGTGTGTGTGTGTGTGTGTGTGTGTGTGTGTGTGATTGGATTACCTCACTGTACTGGCTAGTTTTGTGTCAACTTGACACAGGGTAGAGTTATCACAGAGAAAGGAGCTTCAGTTGGGGAAATGCCTCCATGAGATCCAGCTGTGGGGCATTTTCTCAATTAGTGATCAAGTGGGAAAGTCCCCTTGTGGGTGGGAACATCTCTGGACTGGTAGTCTTGGGTTCTATAAAAGAGCAGGCTGAGCAAGCCAGGGGAAGCAAGCCAGTAAAGGATATCCCTCCATGGACTCTGTATCAGTTCCTGCTTCCTGACTTGCTTCAGTTCCAGTCCTGACTTCCTTGGTGATCAACAGCAATGAGGAAAGTATAAGCTGAATAAACCCTTTCATCTCCAACTTGCTTCTTGATCATGATGTTTGTGCAGGAATAGAAACCCTGACTAATAACTCACTCAGGATAATATCCTCCAGATCCATTCATTTGCCTAAGAATTTCATGAATTCATTTTTTTAATAGCTGAGTAGTACTCCATTGTGTAAATTTACCACATTTTCTGTATCCATTCCTCTGTTGAGGGACTCCTGGGTTCTTTCCAGTTTCTGGCTATTATAAATAAGTCTGCTATGAACACATGGAACATGTGTCCTTATTACAAGTTGGAACATCTTCTGGGTATATGCCCAGGAGAGGAATTGCTGGATATTCCAGTAGTACTATGTACAGTTTTCTTAGGAAAGGCCAGACTGATTTCCAGAGTGATAGAAACTCAAGAAGAAGGAAGACCAAAGTGTGGATACTTCACTCCTTCTTAGAATGGGGAACAAAATACCCATGGAAGGAGTTACAGAGTTGAGACAGAATGAATGACAATCCAGAGACTGCCCCACCTGGGGATCCATCCCATATACAACCCCCAAACCCAGACACTATTGCATATGCCAGAAAGATTTTGCTGACAAGACCCTCATGTAGTTCTCTCTTGTGAGGCTATGACAGTGCCTGGCAAATACAGAAGTGGATGCTCACAGTCATCTATTGGATGGAACACAGGGCCCCTAGTGGAGGAACTAGAGAAAGTACCCCAGGTGCTAAAAGGGTCTGCAACTGAATAGGAGGAACAACAATATGAACTAACCAGTAACCCCAAGAGCTGTGTCTCTAATGGCATATGTAGCAGAGGATTGCCTAGTCAGCCATCAATGAGAGGACAGGCCCTGGGTCTTGTGAAGATCATATGCCCCAGTAGAGAAGAATGCCAGGGCCAGGAAGCGGGAGTGAGTGTGTTGGGGAGCTGAATGGGGGAGAGTATAAGTGGTTTTGGGGATAGCATTTGAAATGTAAATGAAGAAAATATCTAATAGAAATATATATGAAAATAAAAACAAAACCAAAAAAATAAATAAATAAATAAAAATTAGCAGGGACCAAGGCAGCTATAAGGATTTTTTTCAAAGAAGGTACAAAATTTATTTTTTTTAAATTATGATTTCATCATTTAAGTAAGTTCTTCCAACTATTACCATCACCTTATTCCAAGTTTCATATCTGTTGTAGTAATGTCCATACAACCAACAATTTAGACTAGAAAGGGTTTGTTTGAGGGAATGCCATCTTGGCTCCGGGGCTCCGCCGAACTTAGTCTGCAGAGGTGAGAGTGAGGACCACAGAGGCAGACAGCTTCTGGGAGAGGCGGGAGCCACAGAGCCGCTGAGGCAGCACCCTTTTGGGGCCGCAGACATCCGGCACCCTCCCAGCCTGAGGACAGTGATCTGCCCTGCAGGGAATGCCATCTTGGCTCCGGGACTCCACCGAACTTAGTCTGCAGAGGTGAGAGTGAGGACCACAGAGGCAGACAGCTTCTGAGACAGGCGGGAGCCACAGAGCTGCTGAGGCAGCACCCTTTTGGGGCTGCAGACATCCGGCACCCTCCCAGCTGGAAGACTGTATTCTGCCCTGCACAGGAGCCCTCTGCCTCAGGAGCAGGGAGCACATCTTGGATCCAGGACTCCTCTGAACTTAGGAACGTAGTCTGCACAGCTGAGAGTGTGCACCACAGAAGCTGACAGCTTCTGTGACCTGCCAAAGCAACACAGGATCTGGGAAAGGTCCTGTTTTCGGCCTTCTTCTTCGGCCTGGAGAAGGTCCAAACGCCAGATATCTGTACACCTTCCCTTTAAGAGGAAAGCTTGTCAGCAGGGAGTGCTCTAACCACTGAAACTCAGAGGAGAGAGCCTGTCTCCCAGGTCTGCTGACAGACGATACTCAGAATCACCAGAAGAACAATCTCTGAACAGAGACAACTATAACAACTCCAGAGATTACCAGATGGCGAGAGGTAAACGTAAGAATCTTACTAACAGAAACCAAGACCACTCACCACCATCAGGACCCAGCACTCCCACTTCGCCCAGTCCAGGGCACCCCAACACACCTGAAAAGCTAGACCTGGATTTAAAGCATATCTCATGATGATGATAGAAGACATCAAGAAGGACTTTAAAGAACTACAGGAGAACATGGCTAAAGAGTTACAAGTCCTTAAAGAAAAACAGGAAAACACAACCAACCTGGTAGAAGTCCTTAAAGAGAAACAGGAAAACACATCTAATCAGATGATGGAAATGAACAAAACCATACTAGACCTAAAAAGGGAAGTAGACACAATAAAGAAAACCCAAAATGAGGCAACACTGGAGATAGAAACCCTAGGAAAGAAATCTGGGACCATAGATGCGAGCATCAGCAACAGAATACAAGAGATGGAAGAGAGAATCTCAGGTGCAGAAGACTGCATAGAGAACATCGGCACAACAATCAAGGAAAATGGAAAATGCAAAAAGATCCTAACTCAAAACATCCAGGAAATACAGGACACAATGAGAAGACCAAACCTACGGATAATAGGAGTGGATGAGAATGAAGATTTTCAACTCAAAGGACCAGTAAACATCTTCAACAAAATTATAGAAGAAAATTTCCCAAATCTAAAGAAAGAGATGCCCATGAACATACAAGAAGCCTACAGAACTCCAAATAGGCTGGACCAGAAAAGAAATACCTCCCGACACATAATAATCAGAACAACAAATGCACTAAATAAAGATAGAATACTAAAAGCAGTAAGAGAAAAAGGCCAAGTAACATATAAAGGCAAGCCTATCAGAATTACACCAGATTGTTCACCAGAGACTATGAAAGCCAGAAGATCCTGGACAGATGTTATACAGACACAAAAAGAACACAAATTCCAGCCCAGGCTACTATACCCAGCCAAACTCTCAATTAACATAGATGGAGAAACCAAAGTATTCCACAACAAAACCAAATTCACACATTATCTCTCCACGAATCCAGCCCTTCAAAGGATAATAACAGGAAAAAACCAATACAAGGACGGGAACCACGCCCTAGAAACAACAAGAAGGTAATCCCTCAACAAACCTAAAAGAAGACAACCACAAGAACAGAATGCCAACTTTAACAACAAAAATAACAGGAAACAACAATTACTTTTCCTTAATATCTCTTAATATCAATGGTCTCAACTCCCCAATAAAAAGACATAGACTAACAAACTGGCTACACAAACAAGACCCAACATTTTGCTGCTTACAGGAAACTCATCTCAGAGAAAAAGATAGACACTACCTCAGAATGAAAGGCTGGAAAACAATTTTCCAAGCAAATGGTATGAAGAAACAAGCTGGAGTAGCCATTCTAATATCTGATAAGATTGACTTCCAACCCAAAGTCATCAAAAAAGACAGGGAGGGGCACTTCATACTCATCAAAGGTAAAATCCTCCAAGAGGAACTATCAATCCTGAATATCTATGCTCCAAATACAAAGGCAGCCTCATTCATTAAAGAAACTTTAGTAAATCTCAAAGCACACATTGCACCTCATACAATAATAGTGGGAGACTTCAACACACCACTTTCACCAATGGACAGATCATGGAAACAGAAACTAAACAGGGACACAGTGAAACTAACAGAAGTTAAGGATCAAATGGATCTGGCAGATATCTACAGAATTTTTTACCCTAAAACAAAAGGATATACCATTTCTCAGCACCTCATGGTACCTTCTCCAAAATTGACCACGTAATTGGGCACAAAACAGGACTCAACAGATACAAAAATATTGAAATTGTCCCATGCATCCTATCAGATCACCATGGACTAAGGCTGATCTTCAATAACAAAATAAATAATAGAAAGCCAACATTCACGTGGAAACTGAACAACACTCTTCTCAATGATACCTTGGTCAAGGAAGGAATAAAGAAAGAAATTAAGGACTTTTTAGAGTTCAATGAAAATGAAGCCACAACATACCCAAACTTATGGGACGCAATGAAAGCATTTCTAAGAGGAAAACTCATAGCTCTGAGTGCCTCCAAAAAGAAACTAGAAAGAGCACACATTAGCAGCTTGACAACACACCTAAAAGCACTAGAACAAAAGGAAGCAAATTCACCCAAAAGGAGTAGACTGCAGGAAATAGTCAAACTCAGGGGCGAAATCAATCAAGTGGAAACCAGAAGAACTATTCAAAGAATCAACCAATCAAGGAGCTGGTTCTTTGAGAAAATCAACAAGATAGATAAACCCTTAGCCAGACTCACTAGAGGGCACAGGGAAAGCATTCTAAATAACAAAATCAGAAATGAAAAAGGAGACATAACAAGAGATCCTGAAGACATCCAAAACACCATCAGATCCTTCTACCAAAGGCTATACTCAACAAAATTGGAGAACCTGGATGAAATGGAGAAGTTCCTAGACAGATACCAGGTACCAAAGTTGAATCAAGATCAGGTTAATGATCTAAACAGCCCTATATCCCCCAAAGAAATAGAAGCAGTCATTAATAGTCTCCCAACTAAAAAAAGCCCAGGACCAGATGGGTTTAGTGCAGAGTTCTATCAGACCTTCAAAGAAGATCTAATCCCAGTTCTTCACAAACTATTTCACAAAATAGAAACAGAAGGTACTCTACCCAACTCAATCTATGAAGCCACAATTACTCTGATACCTAAACCACAAAAAGACCCAACAAAGATAGAAAACTTCAGACCAATATCCCTTATGAATATTGATGCAAAAATACTCAATAAAGTTCTTGCTAACCGAATCCAAGAACACATCAAAACAATCATCCATCCTGACCAAGTAGGTTTCATCCCAGGGATGCAGGGATGGTTCAATATACGGAAATCCATCAACGTAATCCAGTATATAAACAAACTCAAAGACAAAAACCACATGGTCATCTCGTTAGATGCGGAAAAAGCATTTGACAAGATCCAACACACTTTCATGATAAAAGTCTTGGAAAGATCAGGAATTAAAGGCCCATACCTAAACATGATAAAAGCAATCTACAGCAAACCAGTAGCCAACATCAAAGTAAATGGTGAGAAGCTTGAAGCAATCCCTCTAAAATCAGGGACTAGACAAGGCTGTCCACTTTCTCCATACCTATTCAACATAGTACTTGAAGTCCTAGCCAGAGCAATTCGACAACATAAGGAGATCAAAGGGATACAAATTGGAAAAGATGAAGTCAAAATATCACTTTTTGCAGATGATATGATAGTATATATAAGTGACCCTAAAAATTCCACCAGAGAACTCCTAAGCCTGATAAACAGCTTCGGTGAAGTAGCTGGATATAAAATTAACTCAAGCAAGTCCATGGCCTTTCTCTACACAAAGAATAAACAGGCTGAGAAAGAAAGTAGGGAAACAACACCCTTCTGAATAGTCACAAATAATATAAAATATCTTGGCGTGACTCTAACTAAGGAAGTGAAAGATCTGTATAATAAAAACTTCAAGTCTCTGAAGAAAGTAATTATAGAAGATCTCAGAAGATGGAAAGACCTCCCATGCTCATGGATTGGCAGGATCAACATTTTAAAAATGGCTATCTTGCCAAAAGCAATCTACAGATTCAATGCAATCCCCATCAAAATTCCAACTCAATTCTTCAACGAATTAGAAAGTGCAATCTGCAAATTCATCTGGAATAACAAAAAACCTAGGATAGCAAAAACTCTTCTCAAGGATAAAAGAACCTCTGGTGGAATCAAAATGCCGGACCTAAAGCTTTACTACAGAGCAATTGTGATAAAAACGGCGTGGTACTGGTATAGTGACAGACAAATAGACCAATGGAATAGAATTGAAGACCCAGATATGAACCCACACACCTAAGGTCACTTGATCTTCGACAAGGGAGCTAAAACCATCCAGTGGAAGAAAGACAGCATTTTCAACAAATGGTGCTGGCACAACTGGTTGTTTTCATGTAGAAGATTGCAAATCAATCCATTCCTATCTCCTTGTACTAAGGTCAAGTCTAAGTGGATCAAGGAACTTCACATAAAACCAGAGACACTGAAACTTATAGAGGAGAAAGTGGGGAAAAGCCTTGAAGATATGGGCACAGGGGAAAAATTCTTGAATAGAACAGCAATGGCTTGTGCTTTAAGATCGAGAATTGACAAGTGGGACCTCATGAAACTGCAAAGCTTCTGCAAGGCAAAAGACACCATCAATAAGACAAAAAAACCACCAACAGATTGGGAAAGGATCTTTACCTATCCTAAATCAGATAGGGGACTAATATCCAATATATATAAGGAACTCAAGAAGGTGGACTCCAGAAAGTCAAATAACCGCATTAAAAAATGGGGCTCAGAACTGAACAAAGAATTCTCACCTGAAGAATACCAAATGGCAGAGAAGCTCCTGAAAAAATGTTCAACTTCCTTAATCATCAGGGAAATGCAAATCAAATCAACCCTGAGATTCCACCTCACACCAGTCAGAATGGCTAAGATCAAAAATTCAGGTGACAGCAGATGCTGGCGAGGATGTGGAGAAAGAGGAACACTCCTCCATTGTTGGTGGGATTGCAAGCTTGTACAACCACTCTGGAAATCAGTCTGGCGGTTCCTCAGAAAATTGGACATAGTACTACCGGAGGATCCAGCAATACCTCTCCTGGGCATATATCCAGAAGATGTCCCAACCGGTAAGAAGGACACATGCTCCACTATGTTCATAGCAGCCCTATTTATAATAGCCAGAAGCTGGAAAGAACCCATATGCCCCTCAACAGAGGAATGGATAGAGAAATTATGGTACATTTACACAATGGAATACTTACTCAGCTATCAAAAAGAATGAATTTATGAAATTCCTAGCCAAATGGATGGACCTGGAGGGCATCATCTTGAGTGAGGTAACACAATCACAAAGGAACTCACACAATATGCATTCACTGATAAGTGGATATTAGCCCAAAACTTAGGATATCCAAGATATAAGATACAATTTGCTAAACGCATGAAACTCAAGAAAAATGAAGACCAAAATGTGGACACTGTGCCCCTTCTTAGAATTGGGAACAAAACACCCATGGAAGGAGCTACAGAGACAATGCTTGGAGCTGTGATGAAAGGATGGACCATCTAGAGACTGCCTTATCCAGGGATCCATCCCATAATCAGCTTCTAAAAGCGGACACCATTGCATACACTAGCAAGATTTTGCTGAAAGGACCCAAAGATAGCTGTCTCTTGTGAGACTATGCAGGGGCCTAGCAAACACAGAAGTGGATGCTCACAGTCAGCTATTGGATGTATCACAGGGCTCCCAATCGAGAAGCTAGAGAAAGTACCCAAGGAGCTAAAAGGTTCTGCAACCCTATAGTTGGAACAACATTATGAACTAACCAGTACCCCGGAGCTCTTGTCTCTAGCTGCATATGTATCGAAAGATGGCCTATTCGGCCATCACTGGAAAGAGAGGCCCATTGGACTTGCAAACTTTATATGCCCCAATATAGGGGAATGCCAGGGCCAAAAGAATGGGAATGGGTGGGTAGGGAAGTGGGGGGCTCTATGGGGGACTTTTGGGATAGCATTGGATATGTAATTGAGGAAAATATGTAATAAAAAATATTTAAAATTAAAAAAAAAAAAGGAAAAAAAAGATAGCCTGGTCTTTAAACAAAAGATAAAGTACTCATTGTGTTATATTTAAAAAAAAAAAAAAAAGGTTTGTTTTAGCTTATAATTTCAGGTTATGACATCACTGTTGGAAAAATCACAGTGGCAAAACCCTGAAACACCTAGTTATATTCCATCTACAATAAAAAACAGAGGGAAATGAAGACATGTGTGCTCAATGTTTCACATCCTTGATTGTACTCAGATGGACTTCTTTATTCTTACACAGATCCGAGTGTCTTGCCTAGGGAATGCAGATACTCATAGTAATCTGTGTCTTCTTACACAACTAATATAATGAAGGTGTTCTTGTACAGACAAAATACAACGTCTTTGTTGTCAAAGTACAACAATATTCAAACGTACCTAACAATTGTTCCTTGAAATTATTTTGCCAAGTTACACTTGGTTGTTTAAATCTGACAATAAATCTAAAACTTGCCCCTTTGTGTTTAGTTTGCTAGGTATGTGTTTTGGGAGACCATAGAAGTAGGTGCAAACATGACACAGAAGAAAATGGTAGCTATAAAGAAGTCTGACCATGTCTACTACAGAAATCCTTTAAATGTATTTATAAATAATTTGTACAGGCACCATTCAGTACAAAAGAGATAAGATTAATATATTCCTTACTCTTTGAAAAACTGTATGTATGTATGTATGTGTGTGTCTGTCTCTGTGTGCATGTGTGTGCAAGTGAGATACCTGCATGTTCATTTCCTTGTAAGTGAGTGTAAATGGGCATCTATCACAGCTTAGCTCCAAACTGTGAGTACTGTTTCTCACCTTCAATCTTGTTTATAATAGCTTCTCTTGCTATGGTCTATGCAAAATTCTATCTGGAGTAGAAGGTTACATTCCAAGTGTTGGGGCTTCATCTTCTGCACTGTATATTCAATTGCTTATTGCTTAATTCTCTGTCCAGTGCTCTGCTTACAGTCTGGACTCTAGAATTTTCATGATTACTTAACTGTCTTGTATATATTGTTGTGTAAAGAATGATCCCCAGTTAACTCAGATTGGTTAATAAAGTGCTGATCAACCTATTTATGAGCAAAGAAAATAAGAAATCTAGACTCTGGACCCAAACATGGGTCTGAGGGAGAAAGATTAAGAATAAAGAAGAAGGAGAGGGAGAGAGAGAAAGAGAGGTGTGGAAGAAGGAGAGGGAGATGGAGAGGAAGGGGAGGGGGAGGGGAGGGGAGCGAGAGGAAGGGGAGGGAAGGGGAGGGAGAGGGGAGGGGAGGGGAGGGAGAGGGGAGGGAGGGAGGGGGAGGGGGAGGGGGAGAATGTGGAGAGACAAGAAAGAGCCAGGAAAAGACAAGAATGACAAATGACAGGACATGTGTCTGGATATTAGCAGTCTAAGGGAGTTAGAATAGCTCAGAAACTGCCCAGCCAAGGCTTAAGGTTGTTCATAAACTAAATAGATCTTTTTGTCAGTTATTTGAAAGCAACAATGGGAACAAATAAAGATAAGATCCGTAAATTAATGTCAACAAAGAGTTCCCCTGCCTCTGTCTCCCATCTTCCTGTAAGTGTAATGAAATTACAGATGTGCAGTATTGTGTCTCTCTATGATGTCTTTAAATTCTCAAAGTCTGTCTCAAGTGCCACACTTCTTCCAGAATAACACCACCAAGTAAGCTTCTTCAAACAGCACCACCAACTGGAGAATAAGTATTCAAATGTGTGAGCTTAGAAGGGCAATCTCATTCAAATACTCATGTTCCAAGTCTGTATTTTGAAGTTGGAATAATAGATTGTAAATCAGGATGGTGATGTGAATCTGAGTTCATGCTTATATTTTTGATTAGTTGAGTCTTATATAGTTTTCTTTGTTTCCATTTGGTTGATTTTGGCAGTCTCCTATGATTTACTCCTCTTGGTTGTTTGCTTCTTTTGTTCTAGCGTTTTCAGGTGTGCTCTGAAGTTGCTAGTGTAGAATCTCTCCAATTTCTTTATGAGGGCACTTAGTGCTATGAATTTTCTTCTCAGTATTTTTTTCTTGTATTCTAGAAGTTTAGGTATTGTGTGTTTTCATTTTCATTGAATTCTAGGAGGCCTTTAATTTCTTTATTTATTTCTTGAACAAGTTATCATTAAGAAAAAGTTGTTCTGTTTTCATGGGTATGTGGGATTTCTGTTCTTTTTGTTGTTATCAAAGTCTAGGCATAGTCCATGGTGATCTAATAGGATGCATGGAGTTATTTCAATTTTCCTGTTTCTGGTAAAACTTGTTTTATAACTAATTATATGGTCGGTTTTACAGAATGTAACATGAGGTACTGAAAGAATGCATATTCTTTGATTTATGCTGAAATATTCTTTCCATATCTATTAAATCCATTTGGTCCGTTACCTCCATCAGTTTATTTGTCAATAACCTGCTCATTAGAGTGAGTGGGGTGTTGAAATCTCCCACGATCATTGTGTAGCATTCAATGTGTGTTTTGAGCTTTAGTAAGTTTCTTTTATGAATGTGGGTGTCCTTCATCTTTGGGCATAGTTGTTGAGAATTAAGAATTTTTCTTGGTGGATTTCTCCTTAGATGAATATTGTTTCCTTCCCCATCTTGCTAGATAACTTTTGGTTGGAAGTCTATTTTATTAGATATTATTATGGCAGCTAGAGCTTGTTTCTTGGGACCATTTCCTTGGAAGACGTTTTTCTAGCCTTTTACTATGAGGTAGTGTCTGTCTTTGTTATTGAAGTCTGTTTCTTGTAACAACAAAATCTGGAACCTTTTTGCATATCCAGTGTGTTAGCTTATGTCTTTTTATTCAGGAAGTGATTCTGTTGATGTTGAGAGATATTAAAGACAAATAATTGTTAGTTTCTATTTTATTTGTTATTATTGGTGACATTGCATGTATGTTATTCCCTCCTTTTCATTTTGTTGTGTTTTTTCTTTGGTCTAGGTACCCTCCTTGTATTGAATTTTTCCTTCTAGAGTCCTCTGTTGTGTCAGATTTGTAGATAAATTTAATTTTGTCATAGAATATTTTGGTTTCTTCATTTATGATTATTGAGTGTTTTGATAGGTGTGGATTACAAGCTGTTACAACCACTCTGGAAAACAGTCTGGCAGTTCCTCAGAAAACTGAACATAGTACTACCAAACATCCAGCAATACCTCTCCTGGGTATATACCTAGATGATGTTCCAACTAGTAATATGGACACATGCTCCACTATGTTCATAGCAGCCTTACTTAAAATAGCCAGAAACTAGAAAGAACCCAGATGTCCCTCAACAGAGGATACAGAAAATGTGCTACATTTACACAATAGAGTATTACTCAGCTATTAAAAAATGAATTTATGAAATTCTTAGGCAAATGGATGTATCTGGAGGATATTATCCTGAGTGAGGTAACCCAATCACAAAAGAACTCAAATGATATGCACTCACTGATAAGTGGATATCAGTCCAGAAACTTAGAATACCCAAGATGCAATTTGCAAAACACAAGAAAGTCAAGAAGTAGGAAGACCAACATGTGGATACTTCATTCCTCCTTAGAATAGTGAACAAAATAGCCATGGAAGGAGTTACAGAGAGTAAATTTGGAGCTGAGACAAAGGATGGACCATCCAGAGACTGCCCTACCTAGGGTTCCATTCCATAATCAGCCACCAAACAAAAACAATATAGCATATGCCAGCAAGATTTTGCTGAAAGGACCCTGATATAGCTATCTCTTGTGAGGCTATGCAGTGCCTGGCAAATACAGAAGTGGATGCTCACAGTCATCTATTGGATGGAACACATGCCCCCCAATGGAAGGAAATAGAGAAAATTCCCATGAAGCTGAAGGGGTCTGCAACCTGATAGGTGAAACAACAATGTAAACTAACCAGTATCCCCAGAGCTCATGTCTCTAGCTGAATATGTAGCAGAAGATGGCCTAGTCTGCCATCATTGGGAAGAGAGGCCCCTTGATCTTACAAACTTTATATTGCCCAGTACATGGGGACACCAGGGCCAAGAAGTGGGAGTGGGTGGGTAGTGGAGCAGGGTGGGGGGAGAGTATAGGGGACTTTTGGGATAGCATTTGAAATGCAAATGAAGAAAATATCTAATAAAATTTAAAAAAGAAAACAATCCCCTTAAAGGAATATAGAAAACAAAATCATATAGATGAAGGTAATGAATAAAGCTTTCCATAACCTAAAAATGGTGTCTGGATTTTTACCCATCTTGGCCTAAACTAGAAATCAACTCAGAGGAGGGAACCCCAACTGAAGAAATAGCCCCATGATATTTGGATGTAAATTTTCTTCCTAATTAGTAGTTGATATGATAGGGCCAAGTCCAGTGTTCCTTGTGCTATTCCCAAGCAGGTGTCCTGGATTCTATAAGAACATAGGCTAAGCAATACCGAAAGAAAAAGCCAGTAAGAAATATTTTTCCATACCCTCTGCATGAACTCCTGCTTTCAGGTTTCTGCTCTGTGTGAGTTTCTGTCCTGACTTCCTTCAATAATAAACCATGATGTGAAATTGTGAGACAAATAAACCCTTTCCTTTCCTACTTAATTGTAGTCATGATGGTTCATCGGGCAATCATAATCCTAATTAAGACATGCACCCACCTGATATGGAAAGACAATCGCAGTTCTAGAGGGCTGCACATATTCAGTTGGAATTGAAAAGCTGAAAAAGTTTACTACTAAGGGAGCAAAGAGGATACAAGCTTTGGCAGCAGCAATAACAACATCAGTATATTAAAGTAATTAAAATTATAAAAATAATAAATGAATGAGCCAAGTTATTGCTATTTGCAAATAACATTTTGTTATATAATAGACAGCCCAGAAATCAAGTAAAATCCTTCCATATATATACAATATCTACATGCATACCTATACCATCTATATTTATATCTTGACTGAAATCAATATATTTATGGTAAAGCATAGCTATAAATACATAGAAATTGACCAATATTTTATAGATTAGATGACATATATATTGTACACATTCATATATACAGATTTATAAATTCAGAGTTGTCAATTGTTGACCTTAATTCTTTAAATAAAGGGATCCTATTCAGAAAATATATTCACGTGTTACACATATATCTATGTAAGTACATATTTAGATATATATTATGTATATATACCTACCTATCTAAGTAGTCTCTCTCTATATATATATATGTATATATATATGTGTGTGTGTGTGTGTGTGTGTGTGTGTATTTCATGTTTTTCTGTCATCTACTACTATTTATCAACTTGAAAGTACTAAATACATTGTCATTTGCGATAAGTAAATGTGGGCCTTTCTTGGGCTGGAGAGATGGCTCAGTGATTAAGAGCACCAACTGCTCTTCCAGAGGTTCTTAGTTCAATTCCCACCAACCACATTGTGGCTTACAACCATCTGTAATGGGATCCGATGCCCTCTTCTGCTGCAGTCTCAGACCCAGCAGAGACAAGAACGACAGGGACACCAAGAAGGGTTCACACAGCTTCTGCTTTACTTGGGGTAAGGGCTATTCTTATACAGAAGCCGCAACTGATCTCATCTCGTTCCACACCACCTCATCCAATCAGAATCACACAAGCTCCATGCATGACATGAGCTCAGGTCCTTTACAGGCTGACAGATCCTGATCATGAGAAATAATCTAACTTGACAGGCAGCTTACGCATGCAGTTTCACTGCGCATGTTCGGGCAAGGCAGTAAACATGTGGGGTTCATGGGGCCTGGCATTGGGCCAGGGTGCCATCTTGGCCCATGCGGCCACACCTGCTTCCCGCACTCTTCTGGTGTGGTGTGTCTGAAGACAGCAACAATGTACTCATATATATTAATGAATAAATAAATCTTTTTTTTTAAGTGGGCCTTTCCTATTTCATTATATATTTGTGATCTCATGGAACTGGGGCAAAATTTCTATGAGTGAGAATTCTATTGTGGACAATATTCAGAACACACTATATACATCAGCATTTACACCACAGGAGGTTTTGAATCTGAAATCTTCAACCCCCTCCCCACACAATGTGTCTAATTAATTTTTTTCCCCTTGGACCAGAAGCTATGTCTATGTAATAGCAGTGATTTTATTCATAAAATACACATATGCAAACACATACACGCACACGCACACACACACACACACACACATGCACTCAAGAAACTTATCGTTTCCTTTGCTCCCCATATATTCTCTTCGACAATGTTGTCTTTGAATTTGTTTAAAA
This sequence comes from Mus caroli, assembly GCF_978045245.1. Lineage (NCBI taxonomy): Eukaryota > Metazoa > Chordata > Mammalia > Rodentia > Muridae > Mus > Mus caroli. Next base: position 113,657,266 of record NW_028227256.1, on the reverse strand, counting down.
CAATCAAATCTGTCTTTTGTGATACATTTATGTTGGCATTATTTATCAGGAAATGGAGATATGAGTGATACCATCCCAGCATAAAACAGACACTAATCACACCAATGTAACAGTAATGGAAGACAGTGGTAATGAATTTATTGATAATTGTGACAAATAAAATATTAGTTTGAGATTAATTATTACTCTATGAAAAGCTCAAAGACTAAGAAGACAATAATCTTTACAAAAACTATATCTCACAAATGCCAATATTCTGCCACACAAAACTATACAGAGCATTACACAAAATGTTTGTATTAGAATAGTAATTAATATCATTCTGGCTTAAATCTTTAAACTTTAAAATATTCCTTCTTTAATGTGTTGGAAAATAAATTCTATACCAATATTAAACAATGATGTCAGATTAATGCTTGGTGAAAGAGTTTTTCATATTTTATCTTTGAAATAACTACTTATAATGAATATAAGATTCATATAGGGCTAAAATTTTCCAATTACTATCAAATATAGGGTTTATCCATGGGAAATTTCTGATAAAAATATTTTAATATTGTTTAAATTCTGACAATGGTTTATTCATTATAAATAACATGTTTCTTTATGAATTCTGGGACAGTACTTACCTATCAAGTAAGTTTCATGTATGAATTTATGTGCTCTAGGTTTTGATATTGTGCTGACATAATTTCCATGTCCTTTATATTTGTAAGTTTTCTTTCCAGTATGCATGCTATGTTGTGTTTAAAGGCATGATTTGCCTGTCAAGGATTTTCCACATTATTTATATTAGTAAGGTTTGACTGCAGTATGAATTCTGAGCTGACGCTGAAGATTTGAGTTCCAGGAAAGGTATTTCCCACATTCATTACACTTTAAGATTGTTTTTCAATATGGACTCTTTGATGAGGACCAGGTAAAGGACTTGCCACACTTTAACATTTATAAGGTTTCTATTTAGTACAGATTCTGTGGTGAACTTTAAGATGTGATGACTTGGTAAAGGATTTCCCACATTCATCTCATTTATAAGGTTTCTCTCCTATATAGGTTCTGTAATGAACTTCAAGACTTGAGTTCTATGTAAAAGGTTTACAACATTTATAAGGCTTTCATCTTGTATGGATTCTGTAGTGAACTTGAATGTTTGAGGACTGTGTAAAAGATTTACAGCATTCACTCCATTTGTAAATTTTTTTTCCAGTATGTACTCTTTGGTGAATTTTAAGGTCTGAGTTCCTTGTAAAAGACTTGCCACATTCATTATATATGAAAAGTTTATCTCCTATATGGATTATTTGGTGAACATTTAAATTTGAGTTCCTTGTAAATGATTTGTGACATTCATTTTATTTGTGAGGTTTCTCTCCTGTATGGATTCTGTTAATGATGTTTTAAGATCTGTGTAAAATGTTTTCCACACTTATTAGATTTATGAAATCTGTCTCCAGTATAATTTCCATGGCAAACTTTAACACTTGAGGACTAGGTAAAGAATTTCCCACATTCATTATTTTCGTAACATTCCCTTTATTAGGAATTATGTAGTAGGTTTCAAGAGTCAAGGATTGGGTAAATGATTTCCCACATTTAATAAATTTATATGATTTCTGTTCCCTCCAAAATTTTAATAATTCATTTGAGGCATTTCTGTATCTATCACACATGTTGAATCTCCTTTAGTCTATGTTCTATTATACCAGCTATGAATTAAAGATTCACTTAAAATGTCATCCTTCTTTTCATTTGTATAAAGTTTCTGTATCATGTGATGTTGCAAAGGAGACTGGGGGCACTGATAAGAGGTAGCCATTCTTCTGTCCTTGCTATAATTATTTTCAGGAACACAGTTACTTATATGATTTTCACTTGGAATGATTTCAGGAATAGAATCATTTTATAAGCCATTACCTTGCTAAAATATATCTCCATGTTGATTATTGGGTAATATGTTAATAAAGGATTCTTACCAGAGCCTTTATTAATATCAATTACTGTGTTGGAGATTTACAAGTACCATCCACATGGTATCTTTCATGTTTCACTGTATCCATAAAAACTTTCGTAGAGTGAAACTTTCTTATGTTGATGTACATGGTAGAACCTGTACCTTGGTTGATTTAATTGTTGAGTGAGCTGTCATAAATTTTGAGAGAAATATCCTTCAAATTGATGATATTCATTACCCTCTCTGTTCCAAAATCTCCTTTGTTCATTAAGAATTGATGTTTAATCTGTTTAATCTCATATTATGCAATAAATATATTAGTAATACCAATTTATTCACTGAAATGTGACTTTTTTAATGTTTGTTTTATATGTCTGTGTAGAATATAGTTGTTTTTCAAAATTTGAGACATTTTTCCTACATACACCTCCAGTTGTGAAAACATAGTGACCCAGACTGATTTCTTTTAGAAGAACCTCCTTCATCTTCAACAATGAAATAGATGTATTTTGCAAACAGATGGTTTCCATAATCACATATTTCAAACTCTGTACTTTCACTTCTATATCCCCAGAATTTGTTTCAATGTAGATCTGAAAGGCTACTACATCCAAATATTTGTGGTATTTTGTTCTGGAAATAATATAGTGTATATGCTTTGGGGAATAGCTTCTTGGTATCATCACAAGACAGTGCTGAAAGTAATGACAACAAAAAATCATTATATGACACTTTGGAGTTGGTTGAAAACTATATACTTGCATAATGCATAAAGTATCACCAATCTGAGGATCATAGAAAAAGTATAACTTGACACAAAATTTTGTCACCCATCACCCATTAATTTAAAAACTTCTTTCCTTTGTGAAACTAAATTATTAATTTGGTGTGGACTGAATACTAATGCAAGATTAAACAATGGATTTAAAATCAGATAGCATATTTATAAGAAAACAAGGAAATATATAAGATCTTAAGTGCTCCAACATCCCACAAACATATTTGTTCAACTATGTTCATAGCAGCTTCATTTGTAAAAGCAAAAACTCTAAGCAACCTAGATAAAAACCTCATCAGAAAAAATGAATAAAGAAAACATGATACATATACAAAATGGATTATTATTCAGCTACAAAAACAAATACCTCATGAATTTTGCAGGCAAATGGATAGAACTTGAGAATACTAGCCTATTTGAGGTAACCCAGACCCAGAACGATATACATGGTATGTATTCATTTATAAGTAGATATTAGCCATAAAATACAGGTACCATAATACATTACTAAGAACCAAAGAATCTACACAAAAGGAAAACCCAACAGAGGAGCTTGAATTTCACTTAGTAGGGGGAATAAAATAGTGATAAGAGACATATGGAGGGAGGGAACTGGGAGAAGGAGTGGGCTTCAGTGGAGTATGTAGGTTTCAGGATCGGGTGTAGAGAAGGACACTAAAGATGGCTAGATGATTATGAAAATACATGGATATCTGCCACTAATGGAGTGAGGAAGTAGGGTAAATCTCCAGGATGAGACAGATACCAGGTTTAAGAGTGGAATCAAAGAATCAATGGTGGGCAATCTTAGCTGTGACTCACTATATTGCAGATATGGAATCTGAAGAGGCCTCCTCCTATATCCAGTAGAGTAACAGAGTCACGAAACCACCCAGAAAACTTTCAACTCAAAATTTATCCTGTCTAGAAGGAATTCAAGAAGTAGGGATGGTCAGATATAGCTGTCTCTTGTGAGACTATGCCGGGGTCTAGCAAACACAGAAGTGGATGCTCACAGTCAGCTAGTGGATGGATCACAGGGCTCCCAATGGAGGAGCTAGAGAAAGTACCCAAGGAGCTAAAGGGATCTGTAACCCTATAGGTGGAACAACATTATGAACTAACCAGTACCCCGGAGCTCTTGACTCTAGCTGCATATGTATCAAAAGGTGGCCTGGTCGGCCATCACTGGAAAGAGAGGCCCATTGGACACACAAACTTTATATGCCCCAGTACAGGGGAAAGCCAGGGCCAAAAAAACGGGAATGGGTGGGTAGGGAAGTGGGGGGGGGAGGGTATGGGGGACTTTTGGGATAGCATTGAAAATGTCATTGAGGAAAATATGCAATAAAATATATTAATAAATAAATAAATAAATGATACACACCTATAAAAAAAAAGAAATAGGAATGGGGCAGAGACTAAGGGAATATCCACCAAATAACTGGCCGATATTGAGACCCATCATATGTGCAAGCACCAATCCATGACACTATTAATCATATTCTTTGCTAGCAGACAGGAGCATGTTGTCCTCTGTTAGGCTCTACCCAGCAGTTGACTCAGACAGATACAGTTACCCACAGACAAACAGTGGATGGAGCTAGGAAATCATAAGGAAGAATAGGAGGCAGGATTGCAGCACCAAAGGGGATAGGAAGTAAACGGAAAGAACAACAGAGTAAAATACCCTGAACCCTTGGGACTTTCAGAATATAAATCACCAAAAAAGAGCATACATAGACTAGACCTAGGCACATATGTAGCAAGTATGTAGCTTGACTTTCATGTCTGTCCTGAACAACTACAATGGGGACTATACCAAAAATTGTTATCTGTACAAGGAATATGACCTACTAGCTTGCCTGCCTTGTGTGGAATCCGTGTAAGAGGAAGCACCTAACCTCAAATAGAATTGAAATGACAGTTTGGTGGTACACACAGGAGACACTCTCCTATCTGCCAAAAGTAGAAGGTGATGGAGATTGGGAAAGGATTGTGGGATGGTTGACTAGAGGGAGGCACTGAGTTATATATATAAAGTGAATAAGCAAAAAAAATTAACATTAGAATATAATTTAAAATTTCAAAAATATAGAAGGAAAGATATATGATAAGATCTTAAGTATACTGGGTAAAAAGCATTCCAGACACATGAGAATACAGGATTTGGAAATTTTGTCATACATTACTGACACAGATACATTCTAAAGAAAGCTGAGAATTCTTCAACATGGTACAATCTTAATGGGCATAAAGTCAATTCTTCAACAATATTACTATGTCAAACTTTACTTAAAATTAAATATGAGATTCTTGAACTGACATTTGAACAGCTTGACCTGTCGTCCCATACTCCCATAGCTATCAGGGACTACCAGACCTGTGAACACCAGAGGCTTCCAGATGGCCTAAGGACTAATAAAAAACATAATCAACAAAACTGAGGGCAATATGGTACTACTACAACAAAGCTATCAAACAACATCAAATCTTGTTAATCCTAGCAATCCAGAAGTACAATGGAGTATAATGGAGACTTGCTAAAAAGAAATAAATGCAATTCATTTAAAGAAATTCACTTAGAGAAATAACAGAAAATACAATTAAACAAGTAGAATCCTTAAAGGGATTAATATGAAAAAGTACAGGACAATACAATCAAACAGAACCACACAGCCCACAGCAGTGTTGCATTTCTATTCTTCAGGTTTTCTAACACTTCCAGGATCACAGGTGAGACACTAAACCCTGCACTAATACCCAGTTTAACCTGCACCCCTGGGTTCCTAGGACACAGATGACCCACCAAGCCAGAGACCCATGAGTCTTCCAGTTTCCATCTGTGCAGGGAGCAGAGTGTCTTTACTAGATCCAAACCAACATAACTTACAAAAAAGTTGAATGTCAACCCCCCATGGATTCTGAGAAATCAGAATCACAGGTTCACATGAAGGACAGTCTCTAGTTAGAGACAGCTAGGTCTGTTAACCCCAGAAATAACCAGATGATGAGAAGCAAGTACAAGATGATAAGCAACAGAAAACAATAGGACTTAGCACCATCAGAACCTAGGTCTCCCACCACAGCAAGACTTGAATACCCTAACACAGCTACAGAACAAGATCCAGATCTAAATTCTCATTTAATGAAGATGATAAATGACTTTAAGAAGGATATAAATAACTCCCTGAAAGACACACAGAGGAACGCAAGAAAACAAGTATGAACACTTAAAGAGAAAACACATAAATCTCATAAAGAAATACAAGAGAACACAATCAAAGTGCTGAATGAATTGAACAAAACCATGCAGGATCGAAAAATGGAAGTAGAGACATTAAAGAAAACAAAAAGGGAGACAACCCTGGAGATGGAAAATCCTAGGAAAGAGATCAGGAATCACAAATGCAAGCATCAACAAAAGAATACAAGAGGTAAAAGAATCTAAGCTGTGGGGGATGCCATAGAAGACATCAACACAAAAGTCACGGAAAATAAAAAAGCAAAAAGCTCCTAACTCAAAGTATTCAAGAAATTCAGGACACAATGAAAAGATCAAACCTAAGAATAATAGGTATAGAAGAGAGTGAAGATTTCCAATTCAAAGGGCCAACAAACATCTTCAACAAAATTGTAGAAGAAAATTTCCCTAACCTAAAGGAAGAGATGCCCATAAACATACAGGAAGCCCACAGATCACCAAACAGATGGGGCCAGAAAAGAAATTCCTCCAGTCACATAATAATTAAAATACCAAATGCACAGAACAAAGAAAGAATATTGAAAGCCATAAGTGAAAGAAAATCAAGTAACATATAAAAGGAGACCTTTCAGAATTATACTAGACTTTTCAATGAATAGTCTAAAAGTGAGATCTTAGGCAGATGTTATACAGATCCTAAGAGAAAACATATGCTAGCCCAGGCTAGTATACCCAGCAAAAATCTCAATTACAGTAGATAGAGAAATCAAGGTAATCCAAGACAAAACAAATTTAAACATTTTTCCACTAATCCAGCCATGCAAAGGGTATTGGAAGGAAAAGTTCAACACAAGGAGGGAAACTACAGCCAAGAAAAAAGCAAGAAATTAACTTAATCTTTTCACAACAAACCCAAGAGAAACACACAACATAATTCCACCTGTAACAACAAAAATAACAGGATGCAACAATCATTGGTCCCTAATATTTCTCAACATTAATGGACTAAATGTCCCAATAAAAAGACAAAGGCTAACAGACTGGATAACTAAACAGGACCCAGCATTTTGCTACATACAGTAAACAAACATCAGTGACAAAGACAGACACTACCTTAAGGTAAAAGGGTAGAAAAAATTTCTGAAGTAAATCGTCCCAAGAAACAAGCTGGAGTAGACATTCTAATATGCAATGAAATAGACTTTCAACTAAAAGTTATCAAAAAAGATGGAGAAGGATACTATGTACTCAGGAAAGGAAAAATCCACCAAGATGTACTGTCAATTCTGAACATCTATTTTCCAAATGCAAGGGCAACTACATTTGTAAAGGAAACATTTCTGAAGCTCAAAGAACACACTGAACCTCAGACAATAATAGTAGGAGATTTCAACACCCCACTCTCACCAATGGTCAGATCATGGAAACAGAAACTAAACAGAAACACAATGAAACTAAAAGAAGTTATGAACCGAATGTTTTTTTTTTTTATTATTAGATATTTTCTTCATGGAGGAGCTAAAGAAAGTACCCAAGGAACCAAATGGTTTTAACAGATATCTACAGAACATTTCACTCTAAAACAAAAGAATATATCTCCTTCTCAACACTTCCTGGTACTTTCTTAAAAATCTACTAGGACACAAAACATAACTCAACAGACTTAAGAACATTGATTTAATACCATGTATTGTATTGGACCAAGACGATCTACAGCTTGGAACAACAAAAACAAAAGAAAGCCCACATACGAGTGGAAGCTGAACAACTATCTACTCAATGATAACTTGGTCAGGGATGAAATAAAGAAATTAAATACTTTTTTATAATTTAATGAAAATGAAGGCATAACATATCCAAATTTATGGGACACAATGAAATAAGTGCTAGAGGAAAACTCATAGCCCTGAGTGTATCCATAAAGAAATTGGAGAGATCATGAACCAACATATGAACAGTTCATTTAAAAGCTCTAGAACATAAAGAAGCAAATACACCCAAGAGGATTAGATTGCAGGAAATAAACAAACTCAGGGCTTAAACCAACCAAGTAGAAACAGAGAAAACTATACAAAGAATCAAGGAAACCAGGAGCTAGCTCTTTAAGAAAACCAGCAAGATTAATAAACCCTTAGACAAATGAACAAGAGGGCATAGAGATATATCAAAATTGAAAAAAAAATCAGAAATGAAATGTGAGATATAACAACAGAAAGTGAGGAAATAAAAAAAAATATTCAGATTCTACAACAAAATTGATTCTATATTCAACAAAACTGGAAAGTCAAAATGAAATGGATGATTTTTCTAAACAGATATTAGTTTACAAAGTTAAATAAAGATTACATAAACCATCTAAACTGTCCCATAACCCCCAAGGAATTGGAAGCAGTCATTAAAACTATTCCAACAGAAAACCTTGGAAAAGATGGGTTTAATGCAGCATTCTAACAGATCTTCAAACAAGACCTAATACCAATACTTTACAAACTATTTTATAAAATAGAGAGAAGGAACACTACCCAATTCTTTTTTTTTTAATTTTTAATATTTTTTATTACGTATTTTCCTCAATTACATTTCCAATGCTATCCCAAAAGTCCCCCATACCCCCCCCCACTTCCCTACCCACCCATTCCCATTCTTTTGGTCCTGGCATTCCCCTGTATTGGGGCATATAAAGTTTGCAAGTCCAATGGGCCTCTCTTTCCAGTGATGGCCCACTAGGCCACTTTCAATACATATCAGCCAGAGACAAGAGCTCCAGGGTACTGGTTAGTTCATTATGTTGTTCCCCCTATAGGGTTGCATATCCCTTTAACTCCTTGGGTACTTTCTCTAGCTTCTCCATTTGGAGCCCTGTGATCCATCCAAAAGCTGACTGTGAGCATCCACTTCTGTGTTTGCTAGGCCCCGGCATAGTCTCACAAGAGACAGCTATATCTGGGTCCTTTCAGCAAAATCTTGCTAGTGTATGCAATGTTGTCAGCGTTTGGAAGCTGATTATGGGATGGATCCCTGGATATGACAGTCTCTAAATGGTCCATCCTTTCATCACAGCTCCAAACTTTATCTATGTAACTCCTTCCATGGGGGTTTTGTTCCCAATACTAAGAAGGGGCATAGTGTCCACACTATGGTGTTCGTTCTCCTTGAGTTTCATGCGTTTAGCAAATTGTATCTTATATCTTGGGTATCCTAAGTTTTGGGCTAATATCCACTTATCAGTGAATACATATTGTGTGAGTTCCTTTGTGATTGTGTTACCTAACTCAAGATGATACCCTCCAGGTCCATCCATTTGCCTAGGAATTTCATAAATTCATTCTTTTTAATAGCTGAGTAGTACTCCATTGTGTAAATGTACCATAATTTCTTTATCATTTCCTCTGTTGAGGGGCATCTGGGTTCTTTCCAGCTTCTGGCTATTATAAATAAGGCTTCTATGAACATCATGGAGCATGTGTCCTTCTTACCGGTTGGGACATCTTCTGGATATATGCCCAGGAGAGGTATTGTTGGATCCTCTGGTAGTACTATGTCCAATTTTCTGAGGAACCACCAGACTGATTTCCAGAGTGGTTGTACAAGCTTGCAATCCCACCAACAATGGAGGAGTGTTCCTCTTTCTCCACATCCTCGCCAGCATCTGCTGTGACCTGAATTTTTGATCTTAGCCATTCTGACTGGTGTGAGGTGTCTCTGGTTTTATGTGAAGTTCCTTGATCCACTTAGACTTGACCTTATTACAAGGAGATAGGAATGAGTCGAATTGCATTCTTCTACATGATAACAACCAGTTGTGCCAGCACCATTTGTTGAAAATGCTGTCTTTCTTCCACTGGATGGTTTTAGCTCCCTTGTCAAAGATCAAGTGACCGTAGGTGTGTGGGTTCATTTCTGGGTCTTCAATTCTATTCCATTGGTCTACTTGTCTGTCACTATACCAGTACCACGCAGTTTTTATCACAATTGATATGTAGTAAAGCTTTAGGTCCCGCCCAGTGATTCCACCAAAGGTTCTTTTATCCTTGAGAAGAGTTTTTGCTATCCTAGGTTTTTTGTTATTCCAGATGAATTTGCAGATTTCACTTTCTAATTCGTTGAAGAATTGAGTTGGAATTTTGATGGGGATTGCATTGAATCTGTAGATTGCTTTTGGCAAGATAGCCATTTTTACAATGTTGATCCTGCCAATCCATGAGCATGGGTGATCTTTCCATCTTCTGAGATCTTCTATAATTTCTTTCTTCAGAGACTTGAAGTTTTTATTATACAGATCTTTCACTTTCTTAATTAGAGTCATGCCAAGATATTTTATATTATTTGTGACTATTCAGAAGGGTGTTGTTTCCCCTAATTTCTTTCTCAGCTTGTTTATTCTTTGTGTAGAGAAAGGCCATTGATTTGTTTGACTTAATTTTATATCCAGCTACTTCACCGAAGCTGTTTATCAGGTTTAGGAGTTCTCTGGTGGAATTTTTAGGGTCACTTATATATACTATGATATCATCTGCAAAGAGTGATATTTTGACTTCATCTTTTCCAATTTGTATCCCTTTGATCTCCTTTTGTTGTCGAATTGCTCTGGCTAGGACTTCAAGTACAATGTTGAATATGTATGGAGAAAGTGGACAGCCTTGTCTAGTCCCTGATTTTAGAGGGATTGCTTCAAGCTTCTCACCATTTACTTTGATGTTGGCTACTGGTTTGCTGTAGATTGTTTTTATCATGTTTAGGGATGGGCCTTGAATTCCTGATCTTTCCAAGGCTTTTATCATGAAAGTGTGTTGGATCTTGTCAAATGCTTTTTCCGCATCTAACACGATGATCATGTGGTTTTTGTCTTTGAGTTTGTTTATATACTGGATTACGTTGATGGATTTCCATATATTGAACCATCCCTGCATCCCTGGGATGAAACCTACTTGGTCAGGATGGATGATTGTTTTGATGTGTTCTTGGATTCGGTTAGCAAGAACTTTATTGAGGAATTTTGAATCAATATTCATAAGGGATATTGGTCTGAAGTTTTCTATCTTTGTTGGGTCTTTTTGTGGTTTAGGTATCAGAGTAATTGTGGCTTCATAGAATGAGTTGGGTAGAGTACCTTCTGTTTCTATTTTGTGGAATAGTTTGTGAAGAACTGGGATTAGATCTTCTTTGAAGGTCTGATAGAAATCTGCACTAAACCCGTCTAGTCCTGGGCTTTTTTTGGTTGGGAAACTATTAATGACTGCTTCTATTTCTTTGGGAGATACAGGGCTGTTTAGATCATTAACCTGATCTTGATTCAACTTTGGTACCTGGTATCTGTCTAGAAACTTCTCCATTTCATCCGGGTTCTCCAGTTTTGTTGAGTATAGCCTTTTGTAGAAGGATCTGATGGTGTTTTGGATGTCTTCAGGATCTGTTGTTATGTCTCCTTTTTCATTTCTCATTTTGTTAATTAGAATGATTTCCCTGTGCCCTCTAGTGAGTCTGGCTAAGGGTTTATCTATCTTGTTGATTTTCTCAAAGAACCAGCTCCTTGATTGGTTGATTCTTTGAATAGTTCTTCTTGTTTCCACTTGGTTGATTTCGCCCCTGAGTTTGATTATATCCTGCTGTCTACTCCTCTAGGGCGAATTTGCTTCCTTTTGTTCTAGTGCTTTTAGGTGTGTTGTCAAGCTGCTAATGTGTGCTCTCTCTAGTTTCTTTTTGGAGGCACTCAGAGCTATGAGTTTTCCTCTTAGAAATGCTTTCATTGTGTCCCATAAGTTTGGGTATGTTGTGCATTCATTTTCATTGAACTCTAAAAAGTCCTTAATTTCTTTCTTTATTCCTTCCTTGACCAAGTTATCATTGAGAAGAGTGTTGTTCAGTTTCCACGTGAATGTTGGCTTTCTATTATTTATTTTGTTATTGATGATCAGCCTTAGACCATGGTGATCTGATAGGATGCATGGGACAATTTAAATATTTTTGTATCTGTTGAGGCCTTTTTTGTGACCAATTATGTGTTCAATTTTGGAGAAGGTACCATGAGGTGCTGAGAAGTAGGTATATCCTTTTGTTTTAGGATAGAATGTTCTGTATATATCTGCCAGATCCATTTGATTCATAACTTCTGTTAGTTTCACTGTGTCCCTGTTTAGTTTCTGTTTCCATGGTCTGTCCATTGGTGAAAGTGGTGTGTTAAAGTCTCCCACTATTATTGTATGAGGTGCAATGTGTGCTTTGAGATTTACTAAAGTTTCTTTAATGAATGTGGCTGCCTTTGCATTTGGAGCATAGATAATCAGAATTGATAGTTCGTCTTGGAAGATTTTACCTTTGATGAGTATGAAGTGCCCCTCCCTGTCTTTTTTGATGATTTTGGGTTGGAAGTCAATCTTATGAGATATTAGAATGGCTACTCCAGGTTGTTTCTTCATACCATTTGCATGGAAAATTGTTTTCCAGCCTTTCATTCTGAGGTAGTGTCTATCTTTTTCTCTGAGATGAGTTTCATGTAAGCAGCAAAATGTTGGGTCTTGTTTGTGTAGCCAGTTTGTTAGTCTATGTCTTTTTATCAGGGAGTTGAGTCCATTGCTATTGAGAGATATTAAGGAAAAGTAATTGTTGCTTCCTGTTATTTTTGTTGTTAAAGTTGGCATTCTGTTCTTGTGGCTGTCTTCTTTTAGGTTTGTCGAGGGATTACCTTCTTGTTTTTTCTAGGGCTTGGTTCCCGTTCTTGTATTGATTTTTTTCTGTTATTATCTTTGAAGGGCTGGATTCGTGGGGAGATAATGTGTGAATTTGGTTTTGTCGTGGAATACTTTGGTTTCTCCATCTATGTTAATTGAGAGCTTGGCTGGGTATAATAGCCTGGGCTGGAATTTGTGTTCTTTTAGTGTCTGTATAACATCTGTCCAGGATCTTCTGGCTTTCATAGTCTCTGGTGAACAATCTGGTGTAATTCTGATAGGCTTGCCTTTATATGTTACTTGGCCTTTTTCTCTTACTGCTTTTAGTATTCTATCTTTATTTAGTGCATTTGTTGTTCTGATTATTATGTGTCGGGAGGTATTTCTTTTCTGGTCCAGTCTGTTTGGAGTTCTCTAGGCTTCTTCTATGTTGATGGGCATCTCTTTCTTTAGATTTGGGAAGTTTTCTTCTATAATTTTGTTGAAGATGTTTGCTGGTCCTTTGAGTTGAAAATCTTCATTCTCATCCACTCCTATTATCCATAGCTTTGGTCTTCTCATTGTGTACTGGATTTCCTGGATGTTTTGAGTCAGGATCTTTTTGCATTTTCCATTTTCTTTGATTGTTGTGCCGATGTTCTCTATGGAATCTTCTGCACCTGCGATTCTCTCTTCCATCTCTTGTATTCTGTTGCTGATGCTTGCATCTATGTTTCCAGATTTCTTTCCTAGGGTTTCTATCTCCAGCGTTGCCTCACTTTGGGTTTTCTTTATTGTGTCTACTTCCCTTTTTAGGTCTTGGATGGTTTTATTCAATTCCATCACCTGTTTGGTTGTGTTTTCCTGCAATTCTTTAAGGGATTTTTGTGCTTCCTCTTTAATGTCTTCTACTTGTTTAGCAATGTTCTCCTGTATTTCTTTAAGTGAGTTATTAAAGTCCTTCTTGATGTCCTCTACCATCATCATGAGATATGCTTTTAAATCCAGGTCTAGCTTTTCAGGTGTGTTGGGGTGCCCTGGACTGGGTAAAGTGGGAGTGCTGGGTTTTGATGATGGTGAGTGGTCTTGGTTTCTGTTAGTAAGATTCTAACATTTACCTTTTGCCATCTGGTAATCTCTGGAGTTGTTATAGTTGTCTCTGTTTAGAGATTGTTCTTCTGATGATTCTGATTACCATCTATCAGCAGACCTGGGAGACAGGCTCTCTCCTCTGAGTTTCAGTGGTTATAGCACTCTCTGCTGACAAGCTCTACTCTTATAGGGAAGGTGCACAGATATCTGGTGTTTGGACCTCCTCCTGGCCTAAGAAGAAGGCCCAAAACAGGAACTTTCCAAGATGCTGTGTTGCTTTGGCAGGTCACAGAAGCTGTCAGCTTCTGTGGTGCACACTCTAACCTGTGCAGACTAAGTTCCTAAGTCCTGGATCCAAGATGGAGCCTCCTGCTCCTGAGGCAGAGGGCTCCTGTGCAGGGCGGACCACTGTCCTCTGGCTGGGAGGGTGCCGGATGTCTGCTGCCCCAAAAGGGTGCTACCTCACCAGCTCTGTGCATCCAGCCTGTCTCAGAAGCTGTCTGCCTCTGTGGTGCACACTCTCACGTGTGCAGTCTATGTTCCTAAGTTTGGAGGAGTCCTGGAACCAAGATGGCGCTTCCTGCTCCTGAGGCAGAGGGCTCCCATGCAGGGCGGGCCACTGTCCTCCTGCTGGGAGGGTGCTGGATGTCTGTGGCCCCAAAAGGGTGCTGCCTCAGCTGCTCTGTGTCTCCCGCCTGTCCCAGAAGGTGTCTGCCTCTGTGGTGCACACTCTCTGTGGTGCACACCTGTGCAGACTAAGTTCCTAAGTTCGGTGGAGTCCCCAGAACCAAGATGGTTTTCCCTGCTCCTGAGGCAGAGGGCTCCCATGCAGGGCGGGCCACTATCCTCAGGCTGGGAGGGTGCTGGATGTCTGCGGCCCCAAAAGGGTGCTGCCTCAGCGGCTCTGTGGCTCCCGCCTGTCCCAGAAGCTGTCTGCCTCTGTGGTGCACACTCTCACCTGTGCAGACTAAGTTCCTAAGTTCGGTGGAGTCCCGGAACCAAGATGGTGCTCCCTCTACCCAATTCTTTTTATGAAACCACAGTTACACTGATACCTAAACCTCAAAAGGACACAATAAAAAAGAGAACTTCAGACCAAATTCCCTTACAAATATCGATTCAAAAATACTCAATAAGACTCTCGCAAATTTAATCCAGGAACACATCAAAATGATCATTCACAATGATTAAATAGGCTTCATCTCAGTGATACAGGGACGTTGAAGTTACACCCCCACACTGCCCAGAGGAAAGGCATGTGGCTATCAGTCATGTAGGAATATCACCAAGTCTTCCCACATGCAAATACGTTTTCTCCAAGGCAATGAGAGGTACCTGCTGTCAAACCCTGAATCAACCCCAAAACTGTATATAAATCCATCCAGGGAATAAAGGTGCACGAGCAGTACTCCTTCATCTGAGTCGAGTCTTTTGTTCCAAGAGCTGTATGTAACACTTGGGAAGAGATCTTCTCTCCTGAAGTGCCACCTGAGGTCCTGCTGCACTCCTCACTGGATAGTTGGCCCAGCCAATGATCAGTTCAGAGTGTCTAGGAGTTATGGAGTGATCTGGAAGGCACAGCAGAGACTTTGTCTCCTTGCCCACACTCACTTCCTTTCACTGGAACCCTTGCACCAGGCCTGGGCAGAGACCTCCATGGAAAACCTCTGGTACCCAGGACCACACTGACTTATAAGATAATAAAAAGGAAAACCATGAGGAAATGAATGGATTGATATATAAAATAGAATACTAGACTTGTGTTGTGTAGGAAATGACCTATACAGAGAATTTTTTGTTGACATAAGGAATTGCTTGGAGAATAAACACACACACACACACACACACACACACACACACACACACACACACGCAGAACATAGACAGAGTGGTAAGCAAGCAGGATATAGACAGAGATATCTTCAGAGAGAAAGAACATAGAGATAAGCAGACTGGAAAAGCTTTACCAAGCAGGATATAGATTGTCAACTTAGACTCAAAATTTGACATCAAGTTGCTTTGTTTTGCCACTCCCAGACACCCCCATTCTCATGACCCTTCTTCAAGCCAAAGGTAGTTGGTCCTTGGTATTGTACAACCATTCTGGAAACTCAACTGGCAATTCTCAGATTATTGGGAAGAGTTCTATCTGCCAGCCCTTATGTACTACTCCTGGGCATATACCTAAAAGATGTTCCACTATCACACAAGGACACATGCATGAACCTAGAACAGCTGTCCTATCACAGGTTCAACCTAGAAATTGATAGAGAAGCCCATTGCCAAACATTAGATAGAACTTAGAACATGTTGTGGAAGACTTGGCAGAAAAATTGAGGGACTATGAAAGGGATAAGAACTCAACAGGAAGACCAACAGAATCAACTATCTTACACCCTTGTAGCTGCCAGAGACTGAACCACCAACAAAAGACAGTACATGGCCTGGATCTAAACCCTAGATGCCTAATGGCTCATATGTAGAAAATATGCAGATTAGTCTTCCCAAGGGTCCCCCAACAACTGGAATGGGAGCAGTCCTGACTCTGTTGCCAAATTGTGAATCCAGTTTCCCCTTCTGGGATGACTCCTCTTTCCTCTGTGGGAATAGATGTGTGCAGTCCTGCAGTGACTTGATATGCCATGGTGGGTTTGTAGTCGAGGGGTTACTCCCACTTCTCAGAGGACAAGGAGATTGGGGAATGGGAAATTCACTGTACAATGGATGGATTGGAAGGAGGGTGGTGGCTAGAATTTTGATGTAACCTAAATAAATTAATTAATGGAAATATATATCTTTTCAATTGCAAAAGAAATACAGCACATTTTTAATTTCTTCTTTCCTCAAACATGTCCCAAATAACATCTCATTTTCACCACCCTCATTCTCATTTGTTTTCTTTAGATTATACGTGTGTGTGTGTATGTGTGTGTGTATGTGTGTGTGTGTGTGTGTGTTCCTGATGAACAATTTGCATTTGGAAATCCATACTGCTGGTCATATCTGGTGAAAAAATAATTCTCATTTTCCTAACCCACGTCAGTTTAGTATAATTATATAGATAGGGATAGAACAAATAAAGATAATATGACATAGGAAATTGGGAAGATTTTGTAAACTGGGGGGGGGGGCAAATAAGATTTTTGATAATTAAGAAAAAAGATTGTTTAGAAAATCCATATGAAAATATTATTTTATATTTACTTAAAATTATACAAAATAGATGTTTATATATATGTGATATACATTATATACAGAGAGATTTTAATACCATATAAGGCATTCAAAATAACCATAGACCTATACAAATTTGATTATAAAGTACAAGAAACATCCTATCATATTTTATGTATAAAATCATTATCAGAAAATAATTATATGTTGAAACCTTTCCTATGTGTATGCTCTAAAAATCATTATACTGTCTTCTTGCTCTAGACATGATTAAAAGAAGTGTCCTTCAACTGTTCCTGATTTTAATAGAATTTCTTTCATTTATGGCCAAGCAGAATGCTATCTTCTTCAGACTTATTAGAAATCTTCTTTACTATCCCTACTTTGTCTAGGACACTAATGTTGTGATGCTGTGTTTTGTCAAAGACTTTTCCAGAATCAATGAATTATTGTATGGTTTTTATGGTGTTTTTTTTAACTTATTTTATTACTTATATTGCTTAACTTATGCTGAACTACCTCTGCATCCTCTGAATGAAAGAAAATTGATCATGGTAGATCATGTTTTTGTTGTTGTTGTTGCTGTTGTTGTTGTTGTTTGTTTTTTTTATTCTCCACCCATGTAGATCATGTTTTTCAAGTGATTTTTGAGTTCCTTGTTTGAAATATTTTTGAATATTTGGAGATAATCTTTGAAAATTAATGTTTGTTTCTATTTTTATATGAGATACTGAGATCTTTGCTAAGCTTTTTGGAAAAAATTCATAGTGAATCCTTAAAACAAATAAAGTATATTTTTAAAAAAAGTATCCTGGGTTTCTACATTGAAGAAAAAAATCATTAGTTCTAAATTGATAGTCTACTAAAACTCTGCCCTGAATCCATCTGGCCATAATTTTTCTTTACTTGTGAGTCTCTGAATGCAACTTCTCTTTCATCAGGGGGATTTTTTGCCTTAAAACATCTTTTCAATTTTTAAATTGTATATACAACATTCTTTTATGTTTTATGAAATTTTCAGAAAAATGGTGAGAGCTGGAATCAATCAATATGAATGTGGAACTGTAAGTACTAACAATACATGTTTTCTTGCATGTGTATAGGTAGCTTTTAAGATTTCTGTATGTGTGGTTTGTTTAGAATATCTATTGTGATTATGTAGCTAGTTAGGGACCAGAATACACCTGCTTAATTTTAATAGAAGAAAAAAGACAGTTTAATAAAGGAGAAATAAGGTCAAGATTATATCATGAGATGGGACATAGAATAGAAGAGATGAGCCAATATGGAGAGCAAGAACATACAACAGTACCATTTTTAAAGTTATATTTATGTACTGACTTTATGTGGGGGGGGGGATACATGTGATGAGTGTATACTCTCTAAAATCCTTTTTCCAGTTGTGGCTTCTGGTGATTGAACTCTGGTGATAAAGCTAAAATACAGGTAGCTCTAAATTCTGTGTTAGCTCTTTTTTCACATTGAACATGGTTAGAAATACCACTTAGAAAATTTCTATAATAAAATTTTCCTAAGACATAAGCATGTGAATATTAGTTGAGCTCTCCAAGACTAGTCTGCGCAGGTGAGAGTGTAGACTACAGAAGCTAACAGCTTCTGGGACAGGCCCTGTTTCAGGCCTTTATCTTCTGCCAGGAGGCAGGTCCGAACACCAGATATCTGTGCACATTCCCTGCAAGAGGAGAGCTTGCCTTCAGAGAGTGCTCTGACCACTGAAACAAGAGCTAGTCTCCCAGGTCTGCTGATAGAGGCTAAGAGAATCACAAGAGGAACAAACTCTAACCAGAGACAACTATAACAACTAACTCCAGAGATTACCAGATGGCAAAAGGCAAACATAAGAATCTTACTAACAGTAACCAAGACCACTCACCATCATCAGAACCCAGCGCTCCCACCTCAACCAGTCCTGGGCAACCTAACACACCCAAAAATATAGACCCAGATTTAAAAGCATATCTCATGATGATGGTAGAGGACATCAAGAAGGACTTTAATAACTCACTTAAAGAAATACAGGAGAACACTGCTAAAGAGTTACAAGTCCTTAAAGAAAAACAGGAAAACACAACCAAACAGGAGATGAAATTGAACAAAATCATACTAGACCTAAAAAGCGAAGAAAACCCAGAGTGAGGCAACGCTAGAGATAAAAACCCCAGGAAAGAAATCTGGAACCATAGATGCCAGCATCAGCAACAGAATACAAGAGATGGAAGAAAGAATCTCAGGTGCAAAAGATTCCATAGAGAACATGGGCACAACAATCAAGAAAATGCAAAATGCAAAAAGATCCTAACTCAAAACATCCAGCAAATCCAGGACACAATAAGAAGACCAAACCTATGGATAATAGGAATAGATGAGAATGAAGATTTTCAACTTAAAGGGCCAGCAAATATCTTCAACAAAATTATAGACGAAAACTTCCCAAACCTAAAGAAAAAAATGCCCATGAACATACAAGATTTCTACGGAACTCCAAATGGAGTGGACCAGAAAAGAAATTTTCCCGACACAAAATAGTCAGAACAACAAATGCACTAAATAAAGATAGAATATTAAAAGCAGTAAGGGAAACATGTCAAGTAACGTATAAAGGCAGGCCTATCAGAATTACACCAGACTTTTTACCAGAGACTAAGAAAGCCAGAAGATCCTAAACAGATGTTATACAGACACTAAGAGAACACAAATGCCAGCCCAGGCTACTATACCCAGCCAAACTTTCAATTACCATAATTGGAGAAACCAAAGTATTCCAGGACAAAACCAAATTCACACATTATCTTTCTATAAATCCAGCCCTTCAAAGGATAATAACAGAAAAAAACCAATACATGGACAGAAACCACGCCCTAGAAAAAGCAAGAAAGTAATTCTTCAACAAACCAAAAAGAAGACACCCACAAGAACAGAATGCCATGTATAACCACAAAAATAATAGGAAGCAACAATTACTTTTCCTGAATATCTCTTATTATCAATGGACTCAATTCACCAATAAAAGACATAGACTTACAGACTTGGTACATAAACAGGACCCAACATTTTGCTGCTTACAGGAAACCCATCTCAGGGAAAAAGACAGACACTACCTCAGAATGAAAGGCTGAAAAACAATTTTCCAAGCAAATGGTCTGAAGAAACAAGCTGGAGTAGACATTCTAATATCTATAGAAGGAAAGAAGCAATAGTTGTGGCAGTCTCTGGATGGCCTTTTCTTCAGTTGCCATTCCATTTTTTTTCTCCCTGTCTTTCCTTTGGACAGGAGTGTATCTGCATTAAAATTTTTGAGATGCATGGGTGACCCCATCCCTCAACTGGGTCCATGCCTATATACTGGAGGTTGTCTCTACAGGTTCTATGTCACTTTGTTGGTTATTTAAGGTGAAGTAATCACCTTTCCATTCTGGGAGTCTCTCCCTTCCTTGGACTCCGGGACTTTTTACTGGCTATACCCAGTTCCCTATTTCCCACTGATACATGCTTATATTCAAGTTCCTGAACTAACCTTCTCTTCTGTCCCTTCTAATACCTGATCTTGACCCTCTTTTTTCTCTCCTTCTTATCTCTACCTCCCAAGTCCCTCCTTCCCTTTACCTCATGTGATTATTTTGTTGCCTGTTATATGTAGGATTGAAGCATTTACACTGGGTTGTATCATGGGTATTCTGAAATTTTGGGCTAATATTCACTTTTCAGTGAATAGATATCATAGGTATTCTTTTCTCTTTGGGTTATCTCACTCGAGATGGTATTTTCTAGTTCTATCCCTTTGACTGTAAATTTCATGAAGACATTGTAAACATTATAAACAATAGCTTAGTAGTTCTCCATTGTGTTAATATGCCACATTTTCTGTATCTATTCTTCTGTTGAGAAACATCTCAATTGTTTGCAGCTTCTGGCTATTACAAATAAGGTTGCTATTAATATAGTGTAGCATGTGTCCTTGTTATATGTTGAAGCAGTTTTTGGGTGTATGCCTAGAGGTGGTATAGGTCAGTCTTCAGATAGAAGTATTTTCATTTATCTAAGTAACTATTGTGTTTATTTCCCAAGTAGTTTTACAAGCTTGTGGTTCCATCAGCAATTTTTCCTGTCTCTAGTAAAACTAAAGAGTAGATAGCAATAATCAAATCTGGCCCCACCTCATGCCTTTTACCAGAGGGGAGATGAAGAAGCAATTAGCTTCTACAGACAGAAGAAACAATAGATTTTTTTTTATTTTCATAATTTTGCCTGAGATGATTTATCAATACAGAAGTGGCACATCTCTTTGCAATCATAGCCAAAATCTGTGAAGTTTCCCCAGGTGAAGGTATTTGTCATACCGGGTAAGCAAGAGAGATGCATGGGCCCAAGAAAATTAAGGCCTGCTTCACCACTGTCTCCACAGAGATATTACTTCTAGCTGTCATGTCCCATTCTAATATTCCATGATTTTGTGGTTTTGAAGGAAGATTCAGGATTATATTATCTCACCAGTACACTTAACTTAATTATTTTTGATTCATGATCAACAGTTCTACCATATCATACCTAGATATGATATCACTGCACTGTTTTTAGTACTTTTGGCTGTCACTGAAAGTAGCTGAAATTCATTCTCCAACAACTGCTTCCATGTTTGACATTTTGGCTGATAATTGGCTGGAAATACATATATATGAAAAGCATCTTTACCAACCAATATCATTTAATTTCTACAAATTATAAACTGGAAAACAGATGGAGACATGTTGTTATCAGACAGGCTCTAGCCAGCAGCTGAATGAAACATGCAAATATACAGTCAAACTTTGGATGGTGGTTTGTGTATCTTAGAGAAGAGTTGGGAGAAGCATTGAAGGCTGTGAAGCAAATAAGAACCCCACAGAAGAGTGTCAACTAACCTAGACTCCTGAGTGCTCTCAGAATGGAAACTAGCAGCAAAGGAACATACAAGGGGAGAAATGAGGCCCCCAGTACATATTTACCAAACATGCAACACAGTCTTCATGTGGTTCCTCCAAAAATTGGGATGGAGTCTCTCTCTAAAACTGTAGCCTGACTATGGTTTCTGAGACTACTATTCTTTGTCATTAATATGTGCTTACAAAACATTAAAAATAAATGCCTCCTCAATTTTACAAAATTGCAGTTAGAATTCCAGATATATTGAAGGTGAGCTTCTGAGTAGAAGGACTAGTTGGTACAGGAATTTAAGCATTTCTAGGGAACAGAAACCCATGTGGTTTTAGAAGGATTAAGTTGAGAATATTAAAGTTGTAGATGTTCTCTGTTTAAAAGAAATTCAAGAGGTTTGCCTTTAATAATAAAAAAAAAATGGTGAAATAAATTTCAAAAATGTGTTGAAGAGATGGCTTAGTAAATGAAGTGCTTTGGACCCAAGTCAGAAGGCCTGTGTTCAGATTTTCTGCACCCCATAAAATTCTGGAATTGTTGGTGTGCTTCTGTTATCACAGCACTTGGAACAGGAATTAGTGAAACAGAGTGTTACCTGTAATTCTTTGGTCATCTAGTCTCACCAAAATTATGAGCTAGAAACACCATGAGCGACATTGCCCCTGAAAAATAAGGCAGTGGATAGTGAGATGCCTCTGTACTCAAATCTTTTAGAATAAGTTTATACCTGAAATGTACATGTCAAAGGACGAGAGCCAACTTCCTCAAATTTTCTGTAACTTTCACCAACATACATGGTGAAACTCATGCATATCCACATACATACACTAATTGATAAATGTTGTTAAAATATAAAGAATGTAGAAAAAGATTGAGAAAGACATTCCAAAATTAACTTTAGATCTTTAGATAGGCAAGTACACCCAAACACAAATAAACATCACAAAAGAATAAACACACACACACACACAAACACACGCGCATACACACACACACACACCAAAAAGGAAGAGGAGGAACAGGAAGAGGATGCTTAGTTAGTGTGTACAAAGTTCTAGTTCATTCCCAGAATCTTAGAAAAACAAAGAAGGCAACACATGCTACTATGTCAATACTCAGGAGATTGGATACATGTGGATTAGAAGTTCAATGCCAACCCTGACTGCATTATGTACTTTCAAGGCTAGCTCATGATGCATTAAACTCTGTCTGAAAAAAAAATCTGTTGCTGATTTCTCAAGTTTGAAATGTTCATTAGGAAATACAATTACACATGCTTAGATAAAAGTTGAGATACAAATGTGAACTTAGGAAAAAAATGGAATTTAAATCATAAAGTGGAATGCAAACAGAAAAGAAAAGAATAAACCTGATCTGAGCCCTAGGGATGGGAAATAGTGAGCTTGAACAGAAAAAGAGCAAAATGAGGTTGATATGAAGCTGCATTCATTTGAAATGCCTTCTCTAGGGATGCTCTGCCAATGAAGCAGTGACTATGTGTTGAATACAGACCATTACAAGACAGTGGGCTTGGAGCCTAGGGGAATGCAAGGTAAAAACTTGTTCTTTCTCTCTGTAGACATATTGCCAAGTTTTGAAATAAGATAAACAATGGATAGAGAGACACACAGACATGCCTAAAGAGTACGTTTTAGGCATAAACATTTTCTACATTTTAATATCATGTACAATAACTTTGCAGAATGCCAGCCTTGTAGTCTCATGTTCCTCAAATTCCTATTCTGTTGACTATTAACATAAATCTACTTTAAATCATTCCTTAGTTATTTTGTCTTGTGTGTATGTGAGAGTAGGTTTTTATGTGTGTACACATGTCTATGTGCACAAATGCCCACTCACTCATGAATGTGCAGTGTCATTCCTAAGGTAAGTATAGAGGTGAGAAGGCAACTTGGAAGAGTTGATTTTATCACATCATGTATGGCCTGGGTCAGGTCATCAGTTCTCAGGACACTTTGAGCATCTTGCTGACCTCATGTATTACTTTTTAAAAATTAGATATTTTCTTTATTTACATTTCAAATGTTATCCTTTTTCCTGGTTTCCTCCCCCAAAGCCCCCTTCCCCTAGTCCCTGCCCCTCCCCCTGATCATCAACCCACCCACTCCCACTTTCTGCCCCTGGCATTCCCCTACACTGGGGCCTAGAACCTTCACAGGACCAAGGTACTCTCCTCCCATTGATGACTGACTAGGCCATCCTCTGCTATATATGAAGCTGGAGCCAGGAGTCCCACCATGTGTACTCTTTGGTAGGTGTGTCACCCAAGAAGGGAATGGTGAAAACCTACCTCCACAAATCAGGCATATTATAAGCTACCTATATTATACACAGTTATGGAGAAAATAGTAAGTATCAAGTTTGCAACAGGACAATCTGATTTAAGCTGGTTCACAGTCAGAATATTTGAATGAGGAATATAAAGCCATTCACAAGTGTGATATGTTTAATTTGAGCTACTCACAAGAGCAATATTCACTCAAAGAGCAATACGTTAAGGAAACTCACCACAGTATAGCCTAGCAGGTTGGACAGTACCTGTTCTAGGGAGCCCACAGGGTCTGAGCCACGAATTTAAAAGAACTGAGCAGCTAGGCATGTATCATCTAAGAAAATCACTACAGGATGGGATCATGTGAAATGAAAATATAGGTTGGAAGTTTGAGCTTTGACTCTTACCATGACTGTGTCACCTGCTTTGCTCTCTTGAATATCCTTTCATAACCTAGTGCACCTATGGTGGTTTTAAGGATAATAGGCCCTGATAGCTTATGTATCAGAATATTTTTTGTCTCTAGTTTGTGCAACTGTATGGAAAGGGTTAGCACATCTCTGTGACTGGAGACAGATGTTGAGACTTCAAAAGCCCATGCCATTGGCAGTTAGTTCCTTCTGCTTTGTGTTTGTGTCTCAAGTTGTGAGATTTCTGCTATTGCTTCACTATCATTCCTTTATGCCTCCTGCCATGATTACTCCCATAACCATCATAGACTAACCCTGTGAAACCATAAGCCCCATGTGCACTCTATTCCTGTTTACGGCATTTTGGTTATGGTGTCTTATCACAACAATAGAGGAATAATTATGACATTGACCCAATTTCATAAATTGTAAAATTGCATTAAATTGAGCCTTCCTTTACTAATGCACAAATATATTGATACTAAGATGGACCTGAAGAAGAGTTTGCACACTAGAGAGTGTTCAATAATAATGAATAGGAATGGAACATTACAGAATTCACTGTCACAAGACTAGAAAGTGTAGGTCAGCAGAGCCAAATTTTGTACCTTAATATTGAAGCCTAAATACTGCCTAAGTAATGGATGAAAAATTGTGGCCTCCCTTCCCCCAGCCTGGAACCTGCTTGCTCAAGGGTGGAGCTACCAGCTCATTCGTCCTGCCACGCCCACTGCTGGAACCTGCCTTTGCCGCCTGGAGGCACACACATGTTCGTCCTGCTACTGGACCCTGAGTTACTTGGCGGGATATTGGGTTCCCTCCCCCTTCCTTTATAACTGAGTGTCTGAAAATAGTAAAATTGAGCTTTGATCAGGATGTTGTCTTGGCTCCATTCTTTCTTCCGCCCTGTCTAGATTCCTCTCTTTTCAGTTCGAACTGCCATTCTCAGTTGAACCGTTCATGTTGTGGACTGCAGGCAGGCCGCAACAGTTGGCACCAGAACTGGGACCTGAAGAATGGTAGAGGGATGCTAAGAGAAACGACTGCTGTGTGGAGCTCCACAAGAAAGGAAAGGATCTTCGTATCAGAGGAGCATCGGAGCAACGGACAGGTACACATGCTAGCGCTAGCCTAAAATTTCAGTTTTGTAAAGTGTTGCTGAGGATGCGGTAGGATACGAATCAAGTTTGAATCAGTGCTGACCCAACACTGTTTCTGCTTGGGGTCAGTAGTTCGTTAATCGGAACTAGATACGGAGACAGGTGGTGTGCTGCAGCTTTTTAGAAAGCTGCTTAGGTGGAAGAAGGAAGGGTTCAAAGTCATGGATCTTTTAGATAAGATAGATAGCTGTTGTCCATGGTTCAAAGAAGAAGAAACGATAGATTGTGGAACCTGGGAGAAAGTTGGTGAGGCCCTGAATATCGCTCAGACAGATAATTTTACCCTAGGTCTCTGGGCGCTTGTAAATGATGCTATAAAAGATGCAACTTTTCCAGGGCTAAATCGCCCTCAGGTGGAGCTTGTGGTATTTCAGGAGGAGTGCCTATCAGAGAAGGCCTCCTCAGAAAAAGATCTTCTTAACTCAAAAATTGATCAATGTGGTTCCTATCCTAAATAGTAAAATTTAAGATAAGATATAAAGCAATGCCTCTTTATTAAAGCGTTAAAGCTTGCTTTAATAGGTATTCATAGGTATTAATTGATATCCAAACTTCGTAATATGATAGTAATGCTTCTAATATTGATTTTAACAGTGATAAATTGTTTTAAACATAGGTTTTGCTTTCCCAAAGTTGTAGATATTATCCTAACCTTGCACAAAAACTTAAAAATTATGGTTAAAACTGCCATTGTTCTATTGACTGCAGCTTGCAGTTTGATTGCAAATTTAAGATTAATGCTCAGATTAAAAAGTATTTTACCTTTGAGTCAATACAGGGCTCTGGGCAGTCCCAGAGCGGCTTGTGGCCCTTTCTTTTGTTTTGCAAACAATGCCTAAAAAAGTTTTTCCCTGTGTTCAAGAAAATTTCTTTTTAACAGTGTTACAGATCTATTCAGATGTTTAAAATAATGCTTAAATTCAAAGATTTTTGCTTCTAGTAAACTGGTAATCACTAGAAAATTTTGCCTCTACGTATGGCTAATATAGCTTTACATTATGTAAGAAAAATGTTTATTGTTTCTGCTTCTTTACAAGAAGCCAAAAGTTTTAATCTTTCAGTATATATTGTTTCCTAAGTGGAAAGTATTTTATTAACTAATGCTTCTCAAGGGAAGTTTACCTTAAATCCTTGCTTGTCATTTTTCCAGTTTAGACTAGCTTCTAGCCTTTTAACTTTATGGCAATAGTACATCAGAGACTGTATATTCAGACTTAGTAAAATTAGTCATTTAATAGAGTCATAATGATTTTTCACTCTTCTTCAGTGTGACCAGCCATTCTAACTCAATCTTAGACTGGTCTAATATTCAGTTCAATTATTAGAGATTCCTATATTCTAAATTACCTAGCAAAGTTAATTCAGAGCATTTCCCCCAAGGTCACCAAAGGCTCATCTTGCCTTCACCTTATTTGTCCTAAACTTTTTGCAAACTGACATTAAAGGTCAGTCTGCAGCGAAACGCCACTGGCACCCAGTTACTTCTAATTTGAGATTAGCTTTAGTTTTACAATTTGCATCTAAATAAAGTACCTTGACTTCTCCAAACAGAAAATTTACATTGCTACACTCTCATTGAGAATAACAGAGATGAAGAGGAAAGACCTTCAGCTCCTATTTTAACCAAAATTAGTGATGTTAATACTGACATAATTCTTGTCTAGGCCTTGCTAAATCTGAGGTTGACAAGTCTCATAGAGACCGCACATAACTCAGAACTTCGCTACTGACTCATAATCATATGAATACAGTATGGGTACCGCTTGGTGCAGGAGATTACTGCGGAGGGAAGGTCCAGCTTGACCATTTCTGAGTTCCCTGTGTGACACACCTGATTTGAAAGAGGTTGGTATCTGACTCCAGCTAAAAACCAAAAATACTTAAGGCTCTGCCTCCCCTCCCCAAAAGATACCAAGAGCCACAGATGTGAGTTGTTATAATGCTCACGGGAGGAATCAGGTCAATGTCCACCCAAGTCAAGGTTAAAGGCCCACTCATCTATGGATGAAAAGAATCATTTGATCACCTCTGTTAAGCATTGCCTATTTAAACTTAATTAATAGGGGGGAGAGAGGTTGGAGACCTTACTGTTGTAAGAGCAAGCCCTTCACTGCCTCCCACCCAAATAAAAAAGCCAACTGGCCTTGTACTAAAGAGCTGGTCTTACCCCCTTCTCACTGTTTCCCCTGCCTGTCACCCAAAATTGCAGAGGATTATCAGCTCAGTGTTATTCTAAATTTGTTTAGTTAAACTCAGCCAGGGTTCCAACGCCCTACTTAAAATGCAAACAGGTAGCTACCTATTCAGCACTAATTAGCATTATAAAGTCAGAGCCTACAGCCCAGCGCTGCTATTCCGTCAGTGCTATAAAGACAGTCTTAGCCAAATACAGTTTACCATTAGAAAAGTTAGGGAATCCCACGGAAACAGGTTTTTTCTTTAGCCCTAAGAACTCAGGCAGAACTATTGAACATAGATAATTTTTCTGCTTTAGGCCACCCCCTTTTTTATTTTTGTTTTGTTAACTAATGGGAGGAAATGTGGCCTCCCTTCCCCCAGCCTGGAACCTGCTTGCTCAAGGGTGGAGCTACCGGCTCATTTGTCCTGCCACGCCCACTGCTGGAACCTGCCTTTGCTGCCTGGAGGCACACACGTGTTCGTCCTGCTACTGGACCCTGAGTTACTTGGCGGGATATTGGGTTCCCTCCCCCTTCCTTTATAACTGAGTGTCTGAAAATAGTAAAATTGAGCTTTGATCAGGATGTTGTCTTGGCTCCATTCTTTCTTCCGCCCCGTCTAGATTCCTCTCTTTTCAGTTCGAACTGCCATTCTCAGTTGAACCGTTCGTGTTGTGGACTGCGGGCAGGCCGCAACAAAAAATACAAGGTTAAACCTGACTTGCTGAATGATGATTTTGATGTGTTCTTGGATTAAATTTGAAAGAATTATATTGAGTATTTTTGCATCCATTGCTTGTTTGATTTCAAGCTTATAAAATCATTTTGGAAAACAATCTGGTGGTTCTTCAGGAAATAGTTCTATCTGAAACCCCAGACCCTACTGAGCATATACCCAAAAAGATGCTGCAACATCTAACAAGGGAATATGCTCTACTATGTTCATAGCAGACTTATTTATAATGGTCAGAAGATGGAAACAACCCATCCCTCCCTCAATGGAAAAATGGAGAGAGAAAATGTGGTATATTTACACGATGGAGTACTACTCAGCTATAACACTGCTGAATATTGTGTATGACTAACTGATATCCTGGATATGCATAATAGCCAAATATATGATTGAGTAAAGCCCTGTCCTCACACAGATGATACAGTGATGGAGGTAGAATGAGTAGAACATAAATCTTCCCTATATGGCTCAGCCCACTCCTTATCATTTTACAGAGAAGTCTCAGGAGGCTAATGTCAGTGCCCTATGAATGGTTATTGTTGTGCAAATATAGATGTAAAAATATTCTTTAAAGAGAGGACATAAATTCGTGATATAGGACCTTCAGAAGGCTGAAACAAACTTAATATGACCAAAGAAAAGTTATAATTAATGGAGAGATGTGACCTGATATGAGGCATCAATAAAACCACAGTACAGATGAGTGCTTGCACCAGCCAGCTCTTCTAGACATCCTTCTCATCAGTTTTCCTTGAGTAAGATGGACAAACTTAGATATACATAGAGTATAGATCTCATTTTGTTATTCAGATTGAGATCAAACTGACAAGCCTCCTATCTCAACCTATTGAATGCTGGCATACTGATATATACTACTGTGCCAGGCTGAAACATGAACTTTCATCACAAGGATATTTTTGTTCCTTGAAGGTGGCTGTTGCAAACAAGGGGGAAAATTTGATAGCTGCATGCCTCACACTGGGGATGAGGGAGAGAGTAGGAGTTGCTTAGTATGACAATTATCCAACTAAAGCTGAACCAACTCAGCGAGCATAGTTCCATGGGAATAGTTTCTCCATATATCAATGAGGTAAGTTCCAAAAAACTGTAGAAACAAATTTTGTCTTGGGTGATAAAGTAGCTGTACTAATGCAATGAACATCATTCTTTAGGTATAGTTTCTGGAAATCTCAATGACGAAAGTTCAAGAAGACTGTAGAAAGTCATTTAGACATGTTAGATAGGGTTTATTGACATGTGCCTGTGTCTCTATTTCTGGCAACTTTGAATCTGACCATAAAGGGTAATACCAGAGCAGCAAGTAGGAATGCAATCTGAAATTTAATCATGAATTATAGCTATGATTAAACTCTGAGAGAGAGAGAGAGAGAGAGAGAGAGAGAGAGAGAGAGAGAGAGAGAGAGAGAGAGAGAAAGTAAAGAGATAGAAAGTGTGTGTGCATGTGTGTGTTTGTGTTTATGTATATTTATATTTAGGAATATGCATGCATGTATATAAGGTCAGAGAAAAACCTTAGTCATGTTTGCTCAGATAATTCAGCCCTCCTTTTAATTAATTTATTTATTTTTGTATGAGAGAGACTGCAAGTAGACTGAGCTGTCTGGTCACCATTAGTAAGGATCACACACATTTTTGTCTTCTGATTACTAGGACTACAAGAATGTACCACCATGTCCAGAGTTTATACCAAGGTTATAGGATACTAACTAAACCCAATTCTTCAAGCTAAATATCCAGGTATTTTACTCACTGTGATATTTATTCTACATAGTGGGAGAGCACAGTCTGAGTTCCCTGGAGAATTAAAGAGATGGCTCTATGGTCCCAGGGTCTGCAAGGAGGATGGGACCATCTGGTTCTCATGCTCTTAAGCACACAGGCACCGCTGATTGCTGTGGAAGGGCTAAGAACTAAGTGGGGGCTTGCAGGGCGGGTAAGAGGATAAAGGGGAGAGCTTCATCTGCCTCCCACTGGGAGGAGAGAATCCTTGACTTGTTTGAGGAGCAGTGTCCTGGTTTTCAGGTGTTTATCCAAAGCTAGCTGAGGATGCAAAACTGAGCTCAGATGGTGCCAAAGTAATTGGATTCTGTTGTTTATGGTCTTGCACTTGCATCTCACCATCTGGCTATCTGAAATAGCTGATGTTAGCTGATCTGGGTATCTTTGTCTGGAGCCTTCTTCCTTTGGCCCTGGTTTGCTGCAATTCTCTTAGGAGTTCTGTAGCTCTGAATGTAGCAGACCTCCTGGGAAGCTGTGGTGTCTTCAGAGGAGCATGCACATCAGTGATTTGTTGCCTTGGCTTCAGCAGCTTTCCTGGGAGGACTTTAGACTGTGGAGTCAAGCCAATGATCTGCCCATGCTGAAGGTACAGCCCAGAAAAGGGGTGCAATTTGAGCAGGGTAAGATTGATCCTGAGTCCACTGGGCACCGTGTCATTCTCAGCTGCTCTGGTTAATTTAAAGCGTCCCTTGCCTATGGTTCTGCATGTACCTGATGTTCTGCAAAGTCTTCAGATTATAGGGTCTTCAGAGAAGTAGTCAAGCTGATTATCTGCCTTGTAGAATGTGCAGGTTAGAAGGTCTGGAGTTTCTACACGACAGTCCAATGTCTGCTGACATTCTTGGGTTCCAGCTGCATATGTAGCAGAGGATGGCCATGCTAGACATCAATGTGAGGAGAGATCCTTGGTCCTGAGAAAGCTTGATGCCCCAGTATAAGGGAATGCAAGGACAGGGAATCAGGAGTGGATGTGTTGGTGAGCAGGGGGAGGGGAGATGAGATAGGAATTTTTCAGAAGGGTAGCCAGGAAAGGGGATAACATTTTAATTGTAAATAAATAATATATCTAATAAAAATAAGCCAGTAAACAGTACTTTTACATAGCTTCTACATGAGCTCCTGCCTTAAGATTCATTCTCTGAATTTTGTCATGACTTCCTTCAATAGTAAACCATGATGTGGAAATATAAAACAAATAAGCCCTTCCCTCTCCTATTTAATTTTAGTTATGATGTTTCATCAACATATCATAATCTTAAGACATGTATCCACGTGATGTGGAAATCCAGCATTGCTTGAGGGCTATAAGTTTTCATTTGGAGTTAGACAGCTGAACAAGTTGAGTTGTAATGACAGGAAAAGAAGGCAGACACTGTGGCAGCAGCAGCAGTAATAATAACAGCAGTGAATTAATTTAATTAAATGTGTAAAAATAAAAAAGAGAAAGTCAAGCTATCCCTACTTGCAGATGACACCTCATTAAATAATAGACATGCCAAAAACTCAACTAAAAACTTTCTAGAAGTGCCAAAAAACTCATCAGTGTTATTTTCAACTTTTGCCAAAACTATTGGACAAGGAATTAAACACATAAACCTGAAACCAGAAACACAGGAAGAGTTGGGATAAAATATAGACTATTCCTAATTTCATATCTATTTATTAAAATATATGTACCTAAAATATTCATATTTCTCTTATTTATATCTTAGTCTACATCAGTTTAACTAGAGGTATATATATATATATATATATATATATATATATATATATATATATATAATTTACCTATGTGTCATAGATATAGATGATATAAATAAACATAGATAGATACATAGCTAGATATAATGTATAATATATATATATATGTGTATATATATATATATATTCACAGTTTTCAATTATTGACCTTAACTCTTGAAAATAATGTGATCCTATTCAGTAAATGTATTCAAAGAATACATATATGTATATGTAAGTACATATTTACATATATTTTATGTGTAAATTATATATACATACCTAAGTAGTTTGTTATATACAAATATATGTAGTATATCTATACTTTATCTGTCTTTATGTCATCTATTATCAATATACTTGAAAGTACATTCTAAACAGAACTCCCTTTCTTTCCAAGAATTAAGGCCAACAATTTATAAGTGGAATTTATAAAACTAAGGCTTTGCACAGATAAACAAAACTGTGTGAAGAGGAAACTCCACATAATGGGAAAGGATCTTTGTCAGCTCTTTGTTTTACAGAGAATTAAATATCTAAAATTTATACAAAAATAAATAAAATGATAAAAAAGTGACCCATTCAAAAATGGCCATTCAACCAAATTTGAGAAGTCATCTGGCTACAGTCATAACAAGCAAATATCATCAAAGCAATTGGAAGATAAATTCTGCAGCAAAACTTGAACCTATATTCATGTTTATATGATTGCAAACTAGCACAGGAACTATGGAAATTAATGTTTCCAACTTTTAAAAACTAGAATTAAAAGTAACATTACACAGATGTTCCTCTCCTTGACATATGGGCAAAGGATTCACTATTCTACTTCATAGATACTTGGTAAGCCCTTCTAGTCACTGTTCTATTCATACTAAATATGAAACACTAATGCTGTAAATATCCTTGTCTTGCTTGCTTGAAATTCAAAGTTGCTAACATATCCTCAAGTACTAAATACATTTTCACTAGCAATAAGTAAAATAGGGCCTTTCCCATATATTTGTGACCTTATGGAATGTGGGCAAAACTTCTATGGTGAGAACTCTATGGTGGACAATATTCAGAACACACTATGAACATCAAAATTTATACCAGAGGAGGATTTTTCATTTTTAAAGCATCAACCACCTACACACACAATGGGTTTACTCTAGAATTTTGTCTATGTTCCTTGTAATAGACATGACTTTATCCATAACACACACACACACACACACACACATACACACACACACAGAGAGAGAGAGAGAGAGAGAGAGAGAGAGAGAGAGAGAGAGAGAGAGAGAGATGAAACATGATGCTTTCAGTTTTAACTTTTGTGACATGTTTCTGTTGGCATTATCAATCAGGGGCTGGAAGATATGAATGATATGAATGATACGATCCCTGCATAAAATGGACAACAATTACACCAAGGTAATAGTAATAGAAGACAGTTGTAATATATTTTCTGAGAATTGTTACAAATAATAGATTGAATTGACATTAAAAAATTATACCCAAGATATAAGATACAATTTGCTAAACACATGAAACTCAAGGAGAACGAACACCAAAGTGTAGACACTTTGCCCCTTCTTAGAATTGGAAACAAAACACCCATGGAAGGAGTTACAGATTTAAAGTTTGGAGCTGAGACAAAAGGATGGACCATCTAGAGACTGCCATATCCAGGGATCCATCCCATAATCAGCCTCCAAACGCTGACACCATTGCATACACTATCAAGATTTTGCTGAAAGGACCCAGATATAGCTGTCTCTTATGAGACTATGCCAGGGCCTAGCAAACACATACGTGGATGCTTACAGTCAGCTATTGGATGGATCACAGGTCCCCCAATGGAGGAGCAAGAGAAAGTACCCAAGGAGCTAAAGGGAACTGCAACCCTACAGGTGGAACAACATTATGAACTAACCAGTAACCCTGAGCTCTTGACTCTAGCTACATATGTATCAAAAGATGGCCTAGTCGACCATCACTGGAAAGAGAGGCCCATTGGACAAGCAAACTTTATATGCCCCAGTACAGGGGAACGCCAGGGCCAAAAGTGAGAGTGGGTGGGTAGGCGAGTGAGGGGGAGGGTACAGGGAAGTTTTGGGATAGCATTGGAAATGTAATTGAGGAAAATACCTAATAAAAATATTAAAAAAGAAGAAAATTACTCTATGAGAAGTTCAAAGAGTAAGAACACAATAACCTTCACAGAGAATACATCTTACAAACACCAATATTTTACCATACTAAACTATAGAGAACATTATGAAACATCTTTGTTTTAGGGTAGTTATTTACATAAATCTTGCATAAATCCTTACATTTTAAAACAATGTTTTAATGGATGTGAAATTAAATTCTATACCATTATTAATCAATATGTCAGATAAATAATGGGTAAAATATTTTTTATATTTTACTTTTGAAATAACTACTTAATATGAGTAAATATAATTTTGGGGGTAAAATGTTTCCAGTTGCTATCAAAGGTAGTGTTTCTCCATTGATGTTCTCTGATAATTAATACGGTTACAACATTGTCTAAATTATGACAATTATTTACTCCTTTTAAATAATATATTTCTTTTTAAATTCTGGGATAGTAATTACCTATTAAGTTAGTTTCATGCATAGATCTATGCGCTCCAAGTTTTGAGACTGTGCTAAAATATTTGCCATGTCCTTTTATATTTGTAGGGTTGCTCTCTGGTCTGCATGCTCTATTGTGTTTGAAGACATTATTTTCATGTGAAGAATTTTCTACATTCTTTACATTAGTAAGGCTGTCTCCAGGGTGAGTCCTGGGGTGATTTTGAAGATTTGATGATAGGGAAAGGTATTTCCCACAATTATTGGACTTTTAAGGTTGTTTTCAAGTATGAAGTCTTTGATGAACATGAAAAGTTTAGGACCAGGTAAAAGACTTGCCTCATTTTGCACATCTTAAGGTTTTTCTTCAGTATGGTGAACTTTAAGATGTGATGAATTAGTAAAGGATTTTCCACATTCACTACATTTGTAAGGATTCTCTCCAGTGTGGATTCTGTGATGAACTTGACTATCGAGTACTATGTAAAAAGATTTGCTGCATTCATAACATTTATAAGGTTTCTATCTTGTATGGATTGTTTGGTGAATATTAAGCTCTGAACTGTGAATAAAAGATTTGCCACATTCATTCTATTTATAAGGTCTCTCTCCTGTATGGATTCTGTAGTGAACATGAAGATAGAAGTTCTGTGTAAAATATTTGCCACAATAACTACATTTGTAAAGCTTCTCCCCTCTATGGATTCTGTAATGAAGTTTGGAAGACTGTGTAAAACATTTCCCACATTCATTACATTTCTCTTCTGTATGTATTCTTTGGAGAACTTTAAGCTCTGATTTCTGTGTAAAAGTTTTCCCACATTCATTACCTTTGTAAGGATTCTCTCCTGTGTGGATTCTGTAGTGAGTTGAAGTTTTGAATTCTTTGTAAAAGATTTGCCACATTTACTCCTATATGGATTCTTGGGTTAAGTTGAAGCTTTGAGGACAGTGTAAAAGATTTTCACACTTATTAGATTTATAAAATCTATCTCCAGTATGGGTTCCATGTAAACATTAAGACTTGAGGACAAGGGAAAGGTTTTCTCACATTCATTATACTTGTAAGTTTTTTCTTGTGTACAAATACTGTAATGAGTTTGAAGATCTGGGGACAGGATAAATGATTTTCCACAATGACATGATTTGTTTTCCCTCTGGAAGGTTAATGTTTCAACTGAAGCAGTCCTCTATGAAACACACATGTCTCTGTGGGAATATCCTTTAGTTCACGTTCTATTATACCAGTTATGAATTAAACATTCACTTAAAATGCCATACTTCTTTTAATTTTTATAAAATTTCTCTAGGATGTGTTGTTGTAAAGGAGAATGCTAATTAGAGATAGTCATTCTTCCATCCTTGCTGTAATGATATTCTAGAATAAAGTTACTTATTGATTTTCAGGTAGAATTGTTTCAGGAATAGAATCATGTAATAAGATATTACCTTGTAAAAATTTTCCATATTAGTTGTTTTGGTAATACTTTTACTAAAGCATTCTTAATATAGCCTATATTAATATCATTTCATCAATTTGAGTTTAAGCATGTACCTCCTAAATTATATCTTCCTTGTTTCCCTGAATCCATAGAAATGTTATTATGTTGCTCTTCACAGTAGAACTTATCTCTGAGTAGATTTAATTGTTGAGGTAGCTGCCATAAATTTTGAGGGAAATGTCCTTCATTTTGATGATATTCAGAAACTTCTTCTTGGCTACAAAATCCCCTTGTTCATAAAGCACTGAAATACTATTTATTATGTTATTATGTAATAAATACATCAAGAAAACCAATTTATTCACCAAAAGTTTAATTTTTAAAGTTTGTATATTTCTCCATAAAATAGGCTCGTGCTTTAAAACTAGTGAAAATGAGTGACGTATGCTGAGTCCTTTCTGGGGAAGTTAGAGCTTCTTGATAACTTTCAGAAATGAAACAGATATGCTTTACAAACAGATCATTCTATAATCACATATTTCATACTCTGTACCATCACCTGTATAGTCTCAGAACTTGCTTAAATATAGAACTGAAAGGCTACTATATCCAAATCTATGAGTCATTTTGTCTTGGAAGTAATCCTGTGTATATGATTTGAGGAATAGTTTCTTGGTACCATAACAAGAATGAGTTGAAAGTAATGAAAATCATTTTATGACATGTAGGAATTAGGTGAAAACAATATATGTGCATAATGCATGAAATAGTACCGATCTGAAAATCATAGTAAAACAGTAGAGACCTGCAGTGATTTTTTTTTACAAAGAAACAATTTCATAAACATAATGGATATTAGAAGATATTTCATGAAATATGGCATATATTTTATTATATGATCATAATTAATTATTCATTTTAACAGTATAACTTGAAACGGAATTTTGGCAATTATCACCTATTAATTTAAAAACTTCTTTCCTCTGTGAAACTGAATTATCAGCATGGGAACAAATCAATTTTCTAATGACAAAAACAACAAAAATGAGGAAATAAAATACTTCATTTAGGACTGAATTCTAATGCAAGATTAAACACTGGATTCAAAATCATAGAGAAAATTTATAACAAGTCCAGGAAAAATATATGATAAAGCCTTAAGGGCTCCATCACCACCATAGAAAACATTTGCACAACTAGGTTCATAGGAGCTTAATTTGTAAAATCCAATAGTATGTTATTACCTAGATGGAAACATCATCTGAAAAATGGATATAGAAAATGTGGTACATCTGCACAATGGAATAATATTCAGCTACAAAAAACAAAGACCTCATATTTTGGGAGGCAAATGGATAGAACTTGAGGATATCTTACTGTTTGAGGTAACCCAATCCCAAAACATACTATGTACTCATAATTAGATATCAGCCACAAAACACATGTACCATATTACATAACTAAGACCCAAAGAACCTACACAAGAAGCAATACCCAACTCCACAGGTGCCTTTATTTCCATCCCTGCAATTCTTTCAGACTGGAACAATTATGGACCAGAGTTTTGACTGTGGAATGGCAACCCCATCCATCCCTTGATGCCCTGTTTTACTGCTGGAGGTGGGCTCTACAAATTTCCCCTCCCCACTGGTAGGCATTTCATTCATTTGAGTACTGAGAGTCTCTCACCACCTAGGTCTCAAGTGCATTCTGGAGGGTCCCCTCTACATCCCACCTCTTGAGGTTGCCTGTTTCCATTCTTTCTGCTGGCCCTCAGAGCTTCAACCCTTTTCCCTAGCCCAGTACTAGATTAGGTTTCCCCCTCCCGAAAAGAAGGGAAAGTGGACAGAACAGAACCCCCCCCAGTTTTGTCTACTTTCCCTCCCTGGATCCTTCCTCCTACCCCCTGCCCCATGTATTTGCTTTCTTCCCCCTCCCAAGTAGGACTTAATTGTCCTCACTTGGGCCCTTCAACTTATTGACTTTTTTGAGTTCTATGGACTGTATCTTAAGGTTTTTTCATTTTTTATTATTTATTTATCTATTATTTATTTATTTATTTGGCTAATAATCATTAAATTCAGAATGTTGTCATTCTTTTTTCCCCTAAAACAATTTTTATTAGATATTTTCTTCATTTACATTTCAAATACTATCCTGAAAGTCTCCTATACCCTCCCTCTGCCCTGCTCCCCAACCCATCCACTTCTGCTTCATGGCCCTAGCATTCCCCTGTACTGGGGCATATAATCTTCGCAAGACCGAAGGCCTGACTAGGCCATCTTCTGCTACATATGCATCTAGAGACACGACCTCTGGGGGTACTGGTTAGCTCATATTGTTGTTCCTTCTATAGGGTTGCAGACCCCTTCAGCTTCTTGGGTACTTTCTCTCTAGCTCCTCCATTGGGGGCCCTGTGTTCCATCCAATAGATGGCTGTGAGCATCCACTTCTGTATTTGCCAGGCACTGGCATAGCCTCACAAGGAACAGCTATATAATAGCTGAGTAGTAGTATTCCACTGTGTAAATGAACCACATATTTCTGTATCCATTCTTCTGTCATGGGACATCTGGGGTATTTCCAGCTTATGGTCTTCACAAACAAGGCCACTATGCACATAATGGAACAAGTGACCTTGTGGCATGCTGGGTATATTCCCAAAAGTGAGTGGTATTGCCAGGTCTTCAGGTAAATCTATTTTCAATTTTCTAAGTAACATCCAGATTGATTTCTAAAGTGGTTGTACCAGTTTGCAATCCCACCAGCAATGGAAGAAGGTTTCTGTTTCTCCACATCCTTGCCAACATGTGTTGTTACCTGAGGTTTTGATCTTAGCCATTCTGATTGTTGTAAGGTAGAATATCAGGGTCACTTTGACTTGCATTTCTCATCATTAAGGGCTTTGAACACTTCTTTAGGTGCTTCTCAGCCATTTGAGATTCCTCTGTTATAAATTCTTGGTTTAGTTCTGTACCCCATTTTTTCATTGGGTGGTTTGGTTTTAAGGTGGTTAGCTTCTTGAGTTCTTTATTTATTTTGTGTATCATCCATCTATCAGATGCGAGATTAGTGAAGACTTTTTTCCCAATCTGTAGGTTGCTGATTTGTCTTATTGAGGATGTACTTGGCCTTAAAGAAGCTTTCCAGTTTCATGAGGTATCATTGATCAATTCTTAGTCTTAGATAGTGAGCCATTGGATTCTGTTTTGGAAATTCCCCCCGTGAAAGTTTTAGGCTTTTCCCCCACTTTCTCTTCTTTTAAATTCAGTGTATTTTGTTTTATGTTGAGGTCCTTGATCCACTTGGACTTGAGCTTTGTACAAGGTGACAAGTATGGATCTGTTTCATTTTTCTACATACAGTCAGCCAGTTAGACCAGCAATACTTATTGAAGATGCTTTATTTTTTCCAGTGTATATTTATTGCTTCTTTGTCAATGATTCAGTGTCCATAAGTGTGTGGTTTTAT
Organism: Mus caroli; assembly: GCF_978045245.1. NCBI lineage: Eukaryota > Metazoa > Chordata > Mammalia > Rodentia > Muridae > Mus > Mus caroli. Next base: position 113,617,672 of record NW_028227256.1, on the reverse strand, counting down.
TTCTGGGTCTTAATTCTATTCTTTGATCAATGTGTCTGTCTCTGTACCAATACCACACAGTTTTCAACCACAGTTGATGTGCAATAATGCTTGAGGTCAAGGGTGGAGATTTACCAGCCATTCTTTTGGTGTTAATAATTGTTTTTACTATTCTAGGTTTTTGGTCTTTCCAGATGAATTTGAGAATTGCTCTCTCCATGTCTTTGAAGAATTGTGTTGAGATTTTGATGGAGATTGCATTGAATCTACAGATTGTCTTTAGTAGGGTGACCATTTTTACTATATTAATTCTGCCAATCCATGAGCATAGAAGATCTGTCCATTTTGAGGCCACCAGTTTCTTTCTTGAGAGACTTGAAATTATGATCATACAGGCCTTTCACTTGTTTGGTTAGAGTTACTCCAAGATATTTTATATTATTTGTGGCTATTGTGAAAGGAGTTGTTTCCCTAATTTCTTTCTCAGACTATTTATCATTTGTATAAATGATAAAGAGAGCTACTGATTTATTTGAGTTAATTTTATATCCCGCCACTTTGCTGAAACTGTCTATCAGATAGAGAAGTTCTTTAGTAGAAATTAGGGGTCACTTATGTATACTATCATATTATGTGAAAATAGTGATAACTTTATTTCTTTTTTTTCCTGTACATTCTTTTTTTTAATTTTTAATATTTTTATTACGTATTTTCCTCAATTACATTTCCAATGCTATCCCAAAACTCCCCAATACCCCCCCCCACTTCCATACCCACCCATTCCCATCCTTTTGGCCCTGGCATTCCCCTGTATTCGGGCATATAAAGTTTGCAAGTCCAATTGGCCTCTCTTTCCAGTGATGGCCGACTAGGCCATCTTTCAATACATATGCAGCTAGAGACAAGAGCTCCGGGGTACTGGTTAGTTCATCATGTTGTTCCCCCTATAGGGTTGCATATCCCTTTAACTCCTTGGGTACTATCTCTAGCTTCTCCATTGGGAGCCCTGTGATCCATCCAATAGCTGACTGTGCTCATCCACTTCTGTGTTTGCTAGGCCCCAGCATAGTCTCACAAGAGACAGCTATATCTGGGTCCTTTCAGCAAAATCTTGCTAGTTTATGCAATGGTGTCAGCATTTGGAAGCTGATTATGGGATTGATCCCTGGATATGGCAGTCTCTAGATGGTCCATCCTTTCAACACAGCTCCAAACTTTGTCTATGTAACTCCTTCCATGGGTGTTTTGTTCCCAATTCTAAGAAGGGACATAGTGTCCACACTTTGGTCTTCATTCTTCTTGAGTTTCATGTGTTTAGCAAATTGTATCTTATATCTTGGGTATCCTAAGTTTTGGGCTAATATCCACTTATCAGTGAATACATATTGTGTGAGTTCCTTTGTGATTGTGTTACATCACTCAAGATGATGCCCTCCAGGTCCATCCATTTGGCTAGGAATTTCATAAATTCATTCTTTTTGATAGCTGAGTAAGTATTCCATTGTGTAAATGTACCATAATTTCTCTATCCATTCCTCTGTTGAGGGGCATATGGGTTCTTTCCAGCTTCTGGCTATTATAAATAAGGCTGCTATGAACATAGTGGAGCATGTGTCCTTCTTACCGGTTGGGACATCTTCTGTATATATGCCCAGGAGAGGTATTGCTGGATCCTCCGGTAGTACTATGTCCAATTTTCTGAGGAACCGCCAGACTGATTTCCAGAGTGGTTGTACAAGGTTGCAATCCCACCAACAATAGAGGAGTGTTCCTCCTTCTCCACATCCTCGCCAGCATCTGCTGTCACCTGGATTTTTGATCTTAGCCATTCTGACTGGTGTGAGGTGGAATATCAGGGTTGTTTTGATTTGCATTTCCCTGATGATTAAGGATGTTGAACATTTTTTTCAGGTGCTTCTCTGCCATTCGATATTCCTTAGGTGAGAATTCTTTGCTCAGTTCTGAGCCCCATTTTTTAAAGGGGTTATTTATTTTTCTGGAGTCTACCTTCTTGAGTTCTTTATATATATTGGATATTAGTCCCTGATCTGATTTAGGATAGGTAAAGATCCTTTCCCAATCTGTTGGTGTTTTTTTTTTTTTTTTTTTTTTGTCTTATTGATGGTGTCTTTTGCCTTGCAGAAGCTTTGAAGTTTCATGAGGTCCCACTTGTCAATTCTCGATCTTACAACACAAGCCATTGCTGTTCTATTCAAGAATTTTTCCCCTGTGCCCATATCTTCAAGGCTTTTCCCCACTTTCTCCTCTATAAGTTTCAGTGTCTCTGGTATTATGTGAAGTTCCTTGATCCACTTAGACTTGACCTTAGTACAAGGAGATAGGAATGGATCGATTCGCATTCTTCTACATGATAAAAACCAGTTGTGCCAGCACCATTTGTTGAAAATGCTGCCTTTCTTCCACTGGATGGTTTTAGCTCCCTTGTGGAAGATCAAGTGACCATAGGTGTGTGGGTTCATTTCTGGGTCTTCAATTCTATTCCATTGGTCTACTTGTCTGTCACTATAACAGTACCACGCAGTTTTTATCACAATTGTTCTGTAGTAAAGCTTTAGGTCCAGCATGTTGATTCCACCAGAGGTTCTTTTATCCTTGAGAAGAGTTTTTGCTATCCTAGGTTTTTTGTTATTCCAGATGAATTTGCAGATTGCACTTTCTAATTCGTTGAAGAATTGAGTTAGAATTTTGATGGGGATTGCATTGAATCTGTAGATTGCTTTTGGCAAGATAGCCATTTTTACAATGTTGATCCTGCCAATCCATGAGCATGGGAGATCTTTCCATCTTCTGAGATCTTCTATAATTTCTTTCTTCAGAGACTTGAAGTTTTTATTACACAGATCTTTCACTTCCTTAGTTAGAGTCACACCAAGATATTTTATATTATTTGTGACTATTCAAAAGGGTGTTGTTTCCCTAATTTCTTTCTCAGCCTGTTTATTCTTTGTGTAGAGAAAGGCCATTGATTTGTTTGAGTTAATTTTATATCCAGCTACTTCACCAAAGCTGTTTATCAGGTTTAGGAGTTCTCTGCTGGAATTTTTAGGGTCACTTATATATATACTATCATATCATCTGCAAAAAGTGATATTTTGACTTCATCTTTTCCAATTTGTATCCCTTTGATCTCCTTTTGTTGTCGAATTGCTCTGGCTAGGACTTCAAGTACGATGTTGAATAGATATGGAGAAAGTGGACAGCCTTGTCTAGTCCCTGGTTTTAGAGGGATTTCTTTAAGCTTCTCATCATTTACTTTGATGTTGGATACTGGTTTGCTGTAGATTGTTTTTATCAAGTTTAGGTATGGGCCTTGAATTCCTGATCTTTCCAAGACTTTTGTCATGAATGGGTGTTGGATCTTGTCAAATGCTTTTTCCTCATCTAACACTATGATCATGTGGTTTTTGTCTTTGAGTTTGTTTATATACTGGATTACGTTGATGGATTTCCGTATATTGAACCATCCCTGCATCCCTGGTATGAAACCTACTTGGTCAGGATGGATGATTGTTTTGATGTGTTCTTGGATTCGGTTAGCAAGAACTTTATTGAGGAATTTTGAATCAATATTCATAAGGGATATTGGTCTGAAGTTTTCTATCTTTGTTGGGTCTTTTTGTGGTTTAGGTATCAGAGTAATTGTGGCTTCATAGAATGAGTTGGGTAGAGTACCTTCTGTTTCTATTTTGTGGAATAGTTTGTGAAGAACTGGGATTAGATCTTCTTTGAAGGTCTGATAGATCTCTGCACTAAACCCATCTAGTCCTGGGCTTTTTTTTGGTTGGGAAACTATAAATGACTGCTTCTATTCCTTTGGGGGATATAGGGCTGTTTAGATCATTAACCTGATCTTGATTCAACTTTGGTACCTGGTATCTGTCTAGAAACTTCTCCATTTCATCCAGGTTCTCCAGTTTTGTTGAGTATAGCCTTTGGTAGAAGGATCTGATGGTGTTTTGGATGTCTTCAGGATCTGTTGTTATGTCTCCTTTTTCATTTCTGATTTTGTTAATTAGAATGCTTTCCCTGTACCCTCTAGTGAGTCTGGCTAAGGGTTTATCTATCTTGTTGATTTTCTCAATGAACCAGCTCCTTGATTGTTTGATTCTTTGAACAGTTCTTCTTGTTTCCACTTGGTTGATTTACCCCTTGAGTTTGATTATTTCATGCCATCTACTCCTCTTGGGTGAATTTGCTTCCATTTGTTCTAGCGCTTTTAGGTGTGTTGTCAAGCTGCTAATGCGTGCTCTCTCTAGTTTCTTTTTGGAGGCACTCAGAGCTATGAGTTTTCCTCTTAGAAATGCTTTCATTGGGTCCCATAAGTTTGGGTATGTTGTGCATTCATTTTCATTGAACTCTAAAAAGTCCTTAATTTCTTTCTTTATTCCTTCCTTGACCAAGGTGTCATTGAGAAGAGTGTTGTTCAGTTTCCACGTGAATGTGGGCTTTCTATTATTTATTTTGTTATTGAAGATCAGCCTTATTCCATGGTGATCTGATAGGATGCATGGGACAATTTCAATATTTTTGTATCTGTTGAGGCCTGTTTTGTGACCAATTATGTGGTCAATTATGGAGAAGGGACCATGAGGTGCTGAGAAGATGGTATATCCTTTTGTTTTAGGATAGAATGTTCTGTAGATATCTGCCAGATCCATTTGATTCATAACTTCTGTTAATTTCACTGTGTCCCTGTTTAGTTTCTGTTTCCATGGTCTGTCCATTGGTGAAAGTGGTGTGTTGAAGTCTCCCACTATTATTTTGTGAGGTGCAATGTGTGCTTTGAGCTTTACTAATGTTTCTTTAATGAATGTGGCTGCCTTTGTATTTGGAGCATAGATATTCAGAATTGATAGTTCATCTTGGAGGATTTTACCTTTGATGAGTATGAAGTGCCCCTCCCTGTCTTTTTTGATGACTTTGGGTTGGAAGTCAATCTTATCAGATATTAGAATGGCTACTCCAGGTTGTTTCTTTATACCATTTGCTTGGAAAATTGTTTTCCAGCCTTTCATTCTGAGGTAGTGTCTATCTTTTTCTCTGAGATGAGTTTCGTGTAAGCAGCAAAATGTTGGGTCTTGTTTGTGTAGCCAGTTTGTTAGTCTATGTCTTTTTATTGGGAGTTGAGTCCATTGATATTAAGAGATATTAAGGAAAAGTAATTGTTGCTTCCTGTTATTTTTGTTGTTAAAGTTGGCATTCTGTTCTTGTGGCTGTCTTCTTTTAGGTTTGTTGAGGGATTACCTTCGTGTTTTTTCTAGGGTGTGGTTCCTGGCCTTGTATTGTTTTTTTTCTGATATTATCCTTTGAAGGGCTGGATTCGTGGAGATATAATGTGTGAATTTGGTTTTGTTGTGGAATACTTTGGTTTCTCCATCTATGGTAATTGAGAGTTTGGCTGGGTATAGTAGCCTGGGCTAGAATTTGTGTTCTTTTAGTGTCTGTATAACATCTGTCCAGGATCTTCTGGCTTTCATAGTCTCTGGTGAAAAATCTGGTGTAATTCTGATAGGCTTGCCTTTATATGTTACTTGGCCTTTTTCTCTTACTGCTTTTAGTATTCTATCTTTATTTAGAGCATTTGTTGTTCTGATTATTATGTGTCGGGAGGTATTTCTTTTCTGGTCCAGTCTATTTGGAGTTCTGTAGGCTTCTTGTATGTTCATGGGCATCTCTTTCTTTAGATTTGGGAAGTTTTCTTCTATAATTTTGTTGAAGATATTTGCTGGTCCTTTGAGTTGAAAATCTTCATTCTCATCCACTTCTATTATCCGTAGTTTTGGTCTTCTCCTTGTGCCCTGGATTTCCTGGATGTTTTGAGTTAGGATCTTTTTGCATTTTCCATTTTCTTTGATTGTTGTGCCGATGTTCTCTATGGAATCTTCTGCACCTGAGATTCTCTTTTCCATCTCTTGTGTTCTGTTGCTGATGCTCGCATCTATGGTTCCAGATTTCTTTCCTAGGGTTTCTATCTCCAGCGTTGCCTCACTTTGAGTTTTCTTTATTGTGTCTACTTCCCTTTTTAGGTCTTGGATGGTTTTATGCAATTCCATCACCTGTTTGGTTTTGTTTTCCTGCAATTCTTTAAGGGATTTTTGTGTTTCCTCTTTAATGTCTTCTACCTGTTTGTTTATGTTTTCCTGCAATTCTTTAAGGGATTTTTGTGTTTCCTCTTTAATGTCTTCTACTTGTTTAGCAGTGTTCTCCTGTATTTCTTTAAGTGAGTTATTAAAGTCCTTCTTGATGTCCTCTACCATCATCATGAGATATGCTTTTAAATCCAGGTATAGCTTTTCAGGTGTGTTGGAGTGCCCTGGACTGGGTGAATTGGGAGTTCTGGGTTGTGATGATGGTGAGTGGTCTTGGTTTCTGTTAGTAAGATTCTTACGTTTACCTTTCGCCATCTGGTAATCTCTGGAGTTGTTATAGTTGTCTCTCTTTAGAGATTGTTCTTCTGGTGATTCTGATTACCGTCTATCAGCAGACCTGTGAGACAGGCTCTCTCCTCTGAGTTTCAGTGTTAGAGCACTCTCTGCTGACAAGCTCTCCTCTTACAGAGAAGGTGCACAGATATCTGGTGTTTGGACCTCCTCCTGGCCGAAGAAGAAGGCCCAAAACAGGACCTTTCCCAGATGCTGTGTTGCTTTGGCAGGTCACAGAAGCTGTCAGCTTCTGTGGTGCACACTCTCACCCTTGCAGATTAAGTTCCTAGGTTCGGCGGAGTCCCGGATCCAAGATGGAGCTCCCTGCTCCTGAGGCAGAGGGCTCCCATGCAGGGCGGACCACTGTCCTCCGGCTGGGATGGTGCCAGATGTCTGAGGCCCCAAAAGGGTGCTACCTCAGTGGCCCTGTGGCTCCTGCCTGTCCCAGAAGCTGTCTGCTTCTCTGGTGCATACTCTCACTTGTGCAGACTAAGTTCCTAAGTTCAGTGGAGTCCCGGAACCAAGATGGAGCTCCCTGCTCCTGAGGCAGAGGCGATAACTTTATTTCTACTTTGCCAATTTGTATCCACTTGATCCATTTTGTTGTCTTATTCTTCTAGCTAGCATTTTGAATACTATATTGAATAGATATAGGGAGAGTTGACATCCTTGTCTTTTCCCAGATTTTAATGGGATTACTTCATGTATACCTCCATTTAATTTGGATTGGCTCTTGTTTTGCTGTATATTGCTTTTATTATGTTTAGGTATGGGTATTGAATTCCTGATCTCTCCAATACTTTTAACATGATGGTGTGTTGTATTTTGGCAAATGCTTTTTCTGCATCTGCATCTAAGGAAATGATCGTGTGATTTTTTTTCTTTGAGTTTGTTTATATAGTGCATTAGGTTAGTGAATTTTCATATATTGAACCTTTCTTGCATCCCTGGGATGAAGCCTATTTGATCATGTTGAATGATGGTTTTTATGTGTTCTTGGATTCGGTTTGCAAGAATTTTATTGAGTGTTTTTGGATTCTTATTCATAAGTGAGATTGGTCTGAAGTTCTCTTTTTTGGTTGAGTCCTTGTGTGGTTAAGCACCAGAGTAATTGTAGCTTCTTAGAATGTATTACTTACTGTTCCTTCTGTTTTTGTGGTATGGCGTAGTTTAAGGAATATTGGTATAAGCTTGTCTTTGAAAGTCTGATAGAATTCTGCAGTAAATCCATCTGGCCATAAGCTTGGTTTTTTTTTTTTTTTTTTTTTTTTTTTTTTTTTTTTTTTGTTGTTGTTGTTGTTGTTTGTTTGTTTGGGAGATTTTTAAGGACTTCTATTTCGTTTCAGGTTATGGACCTGTTTATATAGTATATCTGCTCTTGATTTAACTTTTGTATGTGGTATCTGTCTAGAAAACTATCCATTTCATCTAGATTTTCCAGTTTTGTTGAGTATAGGCTTTTGTAGTAGGATCTGGTGATTTTTAGAATTTCCTCCATTTCTGTTGTTTTGTTTCCCTTTTCATTTCTGATTTTATTCATTTGGATACTGCCTCTGGGCCCTTTAGTTAGTTTGGGTAGGGATTTATCAATCTTGATGAATCTTCATTGATTCTTTGTACAATTTGTTCTCTTTGTTTCTGTGTGGTTGATTTTAGCCCTGAGTTTAATTATTTTCTGCCTTCTATTCCTCTTGGGTATGTTTGCTTCTTTTTGTTCTACATGTCTCAAGTGTGCTGTTAGGTTGCTAGTCTAAGATCTCTCCAGTTTCTATGCAGGGGACTGGTGGTATAAAATTTCTTCTTACCACTGCTTTCATTGTGTCCCATAATTTTGGGTATATTGTGTCACCATTTTCATTAAATTCCAGGAAGTCTTTAATTTCTTTCTTTTCTTTCCTCCCTAACCAAGTTATCATTGAGTACAGAGTTATTCAGTTTCCATGTATATGTGGACTTTCTGTTGTTTTTGCTGCTATTGAAGACCAGCCTTAGGTCATGATGATTTGTTAGGATGCACAGGATTATTTCACCCTTTTTGTATTGATGGAGGGTTGTTTTGTGACCAATTATATGATCAATTACAGAGAAGGTACCATGAGATAGTGAGAAGGTGTATTCTTTTGTTTTAGGATGAAATATTCTATAGATATCAACTAATTCCATTTGATTCATAACTTCTATTAGTTTCACTATGTCTTTGCTCAGTTTCTATTTCAATGATATGTCCATTGTTGAGTGTGGTGTTGAAGTCTCCCACTATTATTGTGTGAGGTTCAGTGTGTGTTTTGAGCTTTTTAAGGTCTCTTTTATGAATGTGGTTGTCCTTGCATTTGGGCATAGATGTTTAGAATTGAGATTTTCTCTTGTCTGATTTTTACTTTGATGAATATTAAGTACCCTTCCTCATCATGCTTGATAACTTTTGGTTAAAAGTCTATTTTATTGGATATTTGCATGGCAACTCCAGCTTGTTTCTTGGGACCAATTGTTAAAAACTCCCCCTTCTAGCCTTTTACTGTGAAATGGTTACTGTCTTTGTTATTGAGGTGTGTTTCTTTCCTTTTTTAAAGATGTATTTATTTTATATATGTGAGTATACTGTCACTGACTTCAGACACTCGAGAAGAGGGCATTGGATCCCATTACAGATGGTTGTATACCACCATCTGGTTGCTGGGAATTGAACTCAGGACCTGTGGAAGAGTAGTCGGTTCTCTTAACCACTGAGCAATCTCTCCATACCTTGATATGTGTTTCTTGTATGCAGCAAATTGCTGAGTCTCCTTTTGTATCCAGTCTGTTACCTTATATACTTTTATAGGTCAGTTGAGTCTGTAAATATTGAAAGCTATTAAAGACAGGTTACTGTTGGTTCCTGATATGTTTGTTTTTGTAGGTGGCTCTATGTGCTATGGTCCTCTCCTTTTGGCTTTCTTGTGAGATGCTTAATATCTTGTTTGTTTGTTTGTTTGTTTGTTTGTTTGTTTGTTTGTTTGTTTTTCATTTGGTGTAGGGATCTTCCTTATGTTGACGTTTTCCTTCTAGGATCCTATGTAGGGCTGGATTGGTAGATATATACTTTTAAAATTTTGTTTGTTTTCTCCATCTATGTAGATTGAGAATTTTCCTGTATGACCTCTGAACAAGCTCTTTTCACTTTCATATTCTCTCTTGAGAAGTCTGGTGTAATTCTGATAGGTCTACTTTTGTATGTTACTTGGCCCTTTTCCCTTGCAGCTTTTAGTATTTCTTATTTCTGTGTGTTTAATGTTTTGATTATTTTGTGTTATGTGACTAGAGGATTTTCTTTTCTGGTCCCATTTATTTGGTGTTCTACAAGTTTCTTGTGCATTTATGGTCATCTCTTTCTTTGGGTTGGAGAAATTTTCTTTTATGATTTTGTTGAAGTTGTTTTCAACTCAAAATTTTTCTTGTCTACAAAAAAAAGCAGGCACTGGGAATGGAGCAAAGACTAAATCAATATCCACCTAATAACTGGATGAAATTGAGACCCATCCCATGTGCAAGCACAAATTCATGACACTATTAATGATATTATGCTATGTTTGCAGACAGAAGCCTGTTGTGCTCTGGGAGGCTCCACACAGCAGCTGACTCAGACAGATAAAGGTACCAACAGACAAACAGCAGATGGAGGTTGAAGACTCTCAAGGAAGAATAGGAAGTCGGATGGCTACCATGAGGGGGTAGGTACTGAACAGGAAGACCAACAAAGTCAAGTAACCTTGACCATTGGAACTTTAAGAATCGAAACCACCAACCAACATACATGGATTAGACCAAGGCACATATTTAGCAGGTGTGGAGCTTGACCTTCATTTGGGTCCTGAACAACTGGAATGGGGGCTATCCTAAAAATTTTTATCTGTACATGGGATATGTTTTACTAACTGGGCTGACTTGTCTGGCCTCATTGTGAGGGAAAGTGCCAAGTTTCACAGGGAATTGAGGCCCCATGTTTGGGGGATACACACAAAATTGCTACCTACTCAAAGTAGAAGAGAATAGGGGATTTGGGAAAAATCATGGGAGGGCTTATTGTGATGGAGTCAGTGAGTCAATGTAAAGTAAGTAAGCAAATATTAAATTAAAAATAGAATATGATCAAAATTTTTAAAAATGAAAATAAGTAAAGACATATGATAAAATCTTAAGTATATCTATTTAAACACATAACAGGTGCATGAGAATAGAGGATTTCAAATGTTGTCATATCTTAAGGAATATTCACTGAGGCAGAAAAATTCTAAAGAATCCTATTTATTTTTCAGCATGATAAATGTCTTGATGTGCATTAAATCACTTTTCAAATCATATTATAATCTGAAACTTTAATATTAAATATGAAATTCATTATCTGACATTTGAACACTTACACATTATTTACATTTTAATTTCAGAACTCCTGATATGCCCATCATTCCCTGGGCCAAAGATCTGCCTGTATACCTGCAGTTCTGCTGCCATCTGGGATAACTAGGTGACATGGCCAATACTCTCCCCCCTCGTTTCCCTAGAAAGTACAAGAGCCATGAGTTCTGCCCTAATTAGTGCAATTAGTATTTGCTACATCATATAGTCTATATCATTTTCTGCAATTCCAGATTCCTGCACCTGTTAGGAACCACAAAATCTGCTTGTGTTCCTAAATCACCTCCCTTTACACTTGGTAACACCTTGGACAACCAGAAGTCTGAACCTATCTGGAGCTAATTCTCTTCCTGCATATGTGAAAGCCTGCTGCCACCCATAGGAAACCATGTTTATTTGAAATCTGAGAGGCCTGGGCTTACCAGGAACTAACAGCACTACCTTCAGTCTCAGAGTCCTACAGCAATCAGGGACTACCAGGTCTTCAAACATCATGGATATCCAGATGGCCTAATGACTAGGAAAGAACATAATCAACAAAATTGAGGGTAATATATCACTACTACAACATAGATATCCCACAACACCAAGTCCTGAATAGCTTAGCAATCCTGAAGTACAAGAAAATGACCTTAAGTATAGTCTTCCATTGCTTGTGGGATTGCAAACTGGTACAACCACTCTGGAAATCATTTGGAAGTTCCTCAGACAACTGGAAATAGATCTACCTGAAGACCCAGCTATACCACTCTTGGGAATACACCCAAAAGATGCCCCACCATGCCACAGGGCCACATGTTCCATTATGTTCGTAGCAGCCTTATTTGTGATAGCCAGAAGCTGGAAACAACCTAGATGTCCCATGACAGAAGAATGCATACAGAAAATGTTGTTCATTTACATGATAGAATAGTAGTCAGCTATTAAGAACACCCAGCATTTGAAAGAACTTCTGACCACCTTGGAATGTATCATCTCAGAAAATCACAACAAGACAGAAGCACTTTAAATGAAAATATAGGTTGGAAGTTTGAGCTTTGACTTTTGTCATGGCTGTTTCACCTGTATCGCTGTCTTGAATATACTGTCATAACCTAGTGTACCTATGATGTTTTTAATGAGAATAGCCCCCATTAGCTTATGTATCAGAATAATTTTATCACCAATTTGTGGAACTGTATGGAAAGATTAGGATATCACTGTGACTTGACACACATCTTGAGATGACAACAGCCTATGCCATTGGTAGATATTTCTCTCTGCTTTTTATTTTATCTCAATACATGAACTTCCAGTTATGGCTTCACTGTCATTCATTCATGCCCACTGCATGAATCTAACGCTGTGGAAATAGAAGCCCCACATCTAGTCTCTTATTGTTGAAAGCACTTTGGTCATGATGTCTTATTACAAAAAAGAAGAATAGATATGCCACAGACTCAATTTCTTAAGTTGTAAAATTGCATTAAATTGAGTCTTGCTTAAATAATTCAGAAGGATATTGAGGCTATTGTGGATCTGAAGAAGGGTTTTCAAACTACAAAGTGTTTAATAATATTGAATAGAAATGGCACATGACAGAGTTCAAAAAAAGAGTACACAAAATGCCCAAATATAAAATTGGTTAAGTCCCTGTCCTCATTCAGATGACTGCAGTGTTGAAGGTAGAATGATGGAAGACTCACAATTTGCCTATATGACTCAGTCAGCTTCTTAACCTGTTACAGAGAAACCTTAAGGTGCCAATGCCTGTGCCCTTTAAATGGTTATTTTTATAAAATATAGATGTAAAGACATTCCGTAAAGAGAGAACATGACTTTGTGATATAGGAGATTGAGAAGGCTGAAGCAAATGTAATATGACAAAACACAAGATTCAAGGAGTGGAGGGGCATCACTATAAACACATTGTAGGTTCATTCTGTGATCTTCCAGCTCTTCTAGACATCCTAAGAACCACTTCTCCTTGAGTGGGATGGACAAACTTGGTTTCCAATAGATCTCACTTTGTTCTTCAGATTGAGATCAAACTGACAAGCCTACTACCTCATCATTTTCAGTGCTGGCTACTGATATATACTACCACGACAGAAGGAAACATGAACTTTTTTTCCTCCAATTTTTTATTAGATATTTACTTCACTTACATTTCAAATGCTATGCAGAAATTCCCTTATACCCTCCCACCCCCTGCTCCATTACCCATCCACTCCCACTTCTTGGCCCTGGTGTTTCCCCTGTACTGGGGCATATAAAGTTTGCAAGTCCAAGACCTCTCTTCCCAATGATAGCCAACTAGGTCATCTTCTGCTAAAAATGCAGCTAGAGACATGAGGTCTGGTGGTACTTGTTAGTTCTTATTGTTGTTCCATCTATAGGGTTGCAGACCCCTTGAGCTCCTTGGGTACTTTCTCTACCTCCTCCATTGGGGGCCCTGTGTTCCATCCAATAACTGACTGTGAGCATCCACTTCTGTGTTTGCCAGGCACTGACTTAGCCTAACAAGAGACAGCTATATCAGGGTCCTTTCAGCAAAATCTTGCTGGCATATGCAATAATGTCTGCCTTTGGTGACTGATTATGCGATGGTCCCCCAGGTGGGGCAGTCTCTGGATGGTCCATCCTTTCGTCTCAGTTCCCATCTTTGTCTCTGTAACTCCTTCCAACAGCATTTTCAATAAATGGTGCTGACACAACTGGCAGTTATGATGTAGAAGAATGTGAATTGATCCATTCCTATCTGCTTTTACTAAGGTCAAGTCTAAGTAGATCAAGGAACTCCACATAAAACCATAGACACTGAAACTTATAGAGGAGAAGGTGGGGGAAAGCCTCGAAGATATTGGCACAGGAGAAAAATTCAAATCAAAACAACCCTGAGATTCCACCTCAAGTCAGTCAGAATGGCTAAGATTAAAAATCCAGGTGATAGCAGATGTTGGCAAGGATGTGGTGTGAAAGGAACATTCATTCATTGCTGGTGGGATTGTAAGCTTGTACATTCACTCTGAAAATCAGTTTGGTGTTTCCTCAGAACATTGGACATAGTACTACCAGAAAATCCAGCAATACCTGTCCTGGGCATATATCCAGAAGATGTTCCAACATATAATAAGGACACATATGCCACTATGTTCATAACAGCCTTATTTATAATACCAGAAGCTGGAAAAAAACCCAGATATCCCTCAACAGAAGCATGGATACAGAAAATCTGGTACATTTATACAATGGATTACTACTCAACTATTAAAGAAGATTAATTTATGAAATTCTTAGGCAAATGGATTGATCTGGAGGATATCATCCTGAATGAGTTAACCCAATCACAAAAGAACACACATGATATGTACTCACTGATAAGTGGATATTAGCCAAGAAACTGAGAATATCCAAGATACAATTTGCAAAACATATGAAACTCAAGAAGAAGGAATACCAAAGTGTGGATATTTCGTTCCTTCTTAGAATGGACAACAAAATACACATGGAAGTAGTTACAGAGACAAAGTTCAGAGCAGAGTTCTGAAAGGAATTACCATCCAGATACTGCCCCACTTGGGGATCCATCCCATAAACACCCACCAAACCCAGTCACCAGACAGATGCCATCGAGAGCCTGCTGAGAACAGACTGATATAGCTGTCTCCTGCAAGGCTCTGCCAGTGCCTGGCAAATACAGAAGTGGATGCTCATCCATTGGACAGAGCACAACCTCCCCCAATGAATGAGCCAGAGAAAGTACCCAGGGAGCAGAAGGAGTCTGAAGCCCCATAGGTGGAACATCAATATGAACTAGCAAGTACCCCCAGAGCTCCTTAGAACTATGCCACCAATCAAAGAAAACACATGGTAGAACTCGTGGCTCTAGCTGTATATGTAGCAGAGGATGACCTAGTCGGTCATCAATGGGAGGAGAGGCCTTTGGTCCTGTGAAGGCTCTATGCCCCAGTATAGGGGAATGTCAGGACCAGGAATGGGAGTGGGTGGGTTGGGGAGCAGGGGGTGGTGGTTAGGGGATTGGGGATTTTTGGAGGAGAAAATAGGAATGGGGATAACACTTGAAATGTTAATAAAGAAATTACCTAATAAAAAAGTTTAAATTAAAAGAGAGAGAGAGAGAGAGAGAGAGAGAGAGAGAGAGAGAGAGAGAGAGAGAGAGAGAGAGAGAGAGAGAGACTGGAAATAGCCCTTGAAACTGAAACTATGCCAGCTTAGACAAACGACAGATCTCCCATTGCACTCCCAGTATTCTCTCTCTATGCTCATAAGTCCTACTCTCTATTCCCCTGATCCTTGAGGACTTTCTATGCCAGTGGTCTCTTTGTAGCTTCCTGCCCATTACAGTTGAATACTGGAGATTTGAAGCAAAGATCCACACATGAGGTAAAACACGGTACTGGTTTTTATTGTTACTTGTGTTTTTTTTTTCTTTTGGTGTTATTCCATTTTATGTTTTTTCAGTTTCATCTATTTATTTACAATTTTCATAATTTTATTTTTCCTCACTGCTGACTGGAATTGCATTGTGTATATGTATTATATACCCTCTATCCATTTATTAGTTGATGGATAACCATGGGTGGTTAAAATCACTAGTTTTTACAAATAGAATAGAAATTAATATGGCTATATGGGTATATCTGTCAGGGAGATAGAGTTCTTTGGGTATATATAAGGTAATGATTGGTTCATGATCATAATGTAGCTCATTCATAGCTTTCTGATACATTTTACTGATTATCATAGGGACTGAAATTCTTTTCAACATCAAAGCAAATAATCCTGGTTTTGCTTGAGTACAGTCTTCTAGGAGGAAAGGGAATTCATCAGACTGAAGGCAGTGACACTTAGCTATGCCTTTTCCAACTTTACTAGTCAGTAATTTGCATATGTTGGGTGTTTTGTGGTTTTAATTTTCCACCCAAAAAGCACACTCCAGGTCTTCTGCTCTAACTTTCTGTTCTGTGTCTAATGCCTCTTAGCCTGAGGAGGTTCTGGGAAGAGGCTCTTCAATTACTGCACTCAGGATAAGCCTATTCTGTCTCTTCACTTATATGAAAATAGGAATTCTCCACCCTTCATGTCAGACTATTTGTTCCCAAGGGCATGTGTTATTATAATTACCTAACATTCTTTAAAACCACTTAGGCAGTTAGTTGTTCAGAAGGCAAATTTATGTCATAGTTAAAATAAAAGGTTGGAAAAGTCAATTATTTTAATGAGTTGTAAGCACAGAGGAAAGGGAATTTAAAAGGACATGCAAAGGTGCATTAACAATGAGAGTGAGGCAACTGTTGCTTAAACAGCACAACAGAGAAAGAGAGAGAGAGAGAGAGAGAGAGAGAGAGAGAGAGAGAGAGAGAGAGAGAGAGAGAGAAATTGTACCCAACATGATAAACAACACAATCAGCTTGAATAACATTTTTCAAAAGAGTGAGGGAGGGGAGATATAGTATATTAGGAAATTGAATGTAGAGTACAAAGCTTCATGACAAGAGGGAAAAAAAGTTGGCTGGAAAGAATAGACAAATTTAGATTCAGTGAACAATGTGGTTCACACAGTTCTGGCTTCAGCCTCCTTTAATGTAGAATAATTGGTTTATAGAAGAAACCAGTCCAGATAAAGACCCTACTTTGTGAAAATTCCTTTAAATGAGAGAGTATTCATGTTGATTTACATCTACTAAATTTCTTTCTCGATGTTAGCCTGGGTTACAACAGGCACTTACAGTGAAGAATCTTCTCAGTTATCACTTACATTTTTATATTTGTGGTTGCATGAGGTGGCTGTTCATGTGTGTGTGTGTGCATGTGGAGGCCAGGGATATGATAACTATCTTCTCCAGGTGTGCTCCATCTTATTTTTGGTGACAGAGTCTATCATTAAATTTTAACCAATTGACCACCAGCCCATGGATTCTTCCATCTTTAGCTGTCCAACACTAGAGTGACAAGTATTTGCCATCATACCCAGCTTCTTGATCTATGTACCAAAGAGGGTATTTAGATATCTCATGCTCTCATAGGAAGAATGCTTAAAATGAGCTATCTGTCCTGCTTGCAGTAATAATTTTTTAAAGTTTATGTATGTATGTATGTATGTATTGTGTCATGTGTGTGCCACAGGGCACATGGAGAAATCAGAAGATGTCCTTCTAGCTTGAACTTGTGCCCAGAGTGGTTCTGGGTCACCGGCTCTGCACTCACTCCCACAACACCTAGAGGAAGCTTGACTCCCAGGTGCTCTGACATACCTAGGATCACAGGTGAGGCCACAGTACCTGCCCCAACACCAGGCATAACGGAGACCCCTGAACTCCAGGGCCACAGGAACCCCCATCAAGCCAGAAGGAGCTCTGACACAGTAGGATCTCAGGAGCTCAGATACACCAGGATCTCAGGATCCCAGATGCAGCTTGACTCCCAGGAGCTCTGCCACACCCAGGATCTCAGGATCACAGGATCCAAGGATCACAAGATCACAGAGACAGCTGGATTCTAAGGAGTTCTGATACAATCAGGATCACAGAAGGGGCAGGCTCCAGTCAGATACAGCAAGGGCAGTTAGGACTAGAGATATCCAGAATAAAAAGGCAAAAATAAGACCATATGCAACAGAAACCAATGCTAATTGACAACATCAGAACCCAGCTATCCCACTACACCAAGCCCTGGACACCTCAACAGATCTGAAAACCAAGATTCAAATCTAAAATCCTATCTCATATATATAGAACTTTAAGAAAGACAGATATAACTACCTTAAAAAATGCAGGAGAACACAGGTAAACAAGTAGAAGCCCTTAAAGATGTAACACACAAATAAATCCCTTTAAATATTACAGGGAAATATAGTCAAACAGATGAATAAATTGAACAAAACCATACAGGATCTAAATATGGAAATAGAAACATTAAATAAAACACAAAGGGAGACAACACTTGAGATGGAAAACCTAGGAAAGAGATCAAGATTCAAAAATGGAAGCATAACCAACAGAAGAAAAGAGAAGGAAGAGAGAATCAAAAGCATAGAAGATATGCTAGAAGAAGTTAACACAATAGTCAAAGAAAATACAAAAAGCAAAAAGCTCCTAACTCAAAACATTTAAGAAATCCTGGTGAGATGGCTCAGTTGGTAAGAGCACCCGACTGCTCCTCCGAAGGTCCTGAGTTCAAATCCCAGTAACCACATGGTGGCTCACAACCATCCATAACAAGATCTGACGCCCTCTTCTGGAGTGTCTGAAGACAGCTACAGTGTACTTACATATAATAAATAAATAAATCTTTAAAAAAATAAAAAAGAAATCCAGGACACAATGAAAAGACTGAACCTAAGAATAATATATATAGAAGAGAGTGAAGAATCCCAACTCAAAGGGTTTGCAAACATCTTCAACAAAATTATAAAAGAAAATTTCCCTAACCTAAAGAAAGAGATACCCATGATCATACAAGAAGCTTATAGAACACCAAATAATGGGACCAGAAAAATAATTCTGCCCATCACATAATAATTAAAATAACAAATGCACAGAACAAATGAAGAATATTGAAAGCAGTAAGGGAAAAGTAAAGTAACTTATAAAGGGAAAACCATCATAATTACAGCAGACTGATCCACACAGATACTAAAAGCAGGAGATCTTGGACAGATATCATGCAAATCCTAAGGGAAGAAAACTGCCAGCTCAGGCTAATATATCCTGCAACCTAGATTGCATGACAAAACCAAATTTAAACAATATCTTTCCACCAATTCAGCCCTACAGAGAATAATTGAAGGAAAACTTCAACACGAGGAGGGAAACTACACCCAAGAAAAAGCAAGAAACTAATCTTCACACAACATACCCAAAAGAAGAGAACCACACAAGCATAATTCTAACTGTAAGAATAAAAATAACAGGAAGAACCAATCTTTGGTCCTTAATATCTGTGAACATCAATGTCCTCAGTCACCCAATAAAAAGATACAGATTAACAGGCTGTATACATAAGCAGGACACAGGATTTTTCTTCATACAGGAAATACACCTCAGTGATAAAGACAGATACTACCTCAAAGTAAAACGCTGAAAAAAAAATTCCAGGCAGATGGTCACAAGAAATAAGCTGGAGTAGCCATTCTAATATTGAACAAAATAGACTTTCAACCAAAAGTTACAAAAAAAAAAAAAAAAAAAGGAAGAAGAAGAAGAAGAAGAAGGGGAAGGATACTACATACCCATTGATGGAAAACCCCACTGAGAGGAACTATCAATTCAGAGTATTCATGCCCCCAAATAAAATGGCACCCACATTTATAAAAGAAACATTACTGAAGCTCAAAACACACATTGAGCCTCACTTAATGATAATAGGTGACTTTAACATCCTACTCTCACCAATGAACAGATCATGGAAACTGAAACTAAACACAGACACAGTGAACTTAGCAGAAGTTATGAACCAAATGGGCTTAACAGATATACACAGAATATTTCACCCTAAAACAAAATAATATGCCTTCTCAGCACCTCACTGTACCTTCACCAAAACTGACCATATTATCAGAGACAAGAAGCCTCAACCAATAAAAAAAAAAAAGATTGAAATAATTCTATGTATCTTATCAGATCCCCACAGACTAAGGCTGGTCCTCAAAAAACAAAACAAAACAAAACAAAACAAAACAAAAAAACAAAAAAAAACCAGAGAGCCAAAATACACATGGAAGCTGAACAACTCTCTATTAATAATAACTCAGGGAATAAAGAAATAAAGAAATTAAAGATTTGCTTTAGAATTTAATGAAGATGAAGGTATAACATATCCAAACTTATGTGACACAATGAAAACAGTGGTAAGAGGAAAACTTATAACTGAGTGCTTCCATAGAGGTCTCTTGTGAGATTAGGCTGGGGCCTAGCAAACACAGAAGTGGATGCTCACAATCAGCTACTGGATGGATCACAGGGCCCCCAATGGAGTAGCTAGAGAAAGTTTCCAAGGAGCTAAAGAGATCTGCAACCCTGTAGGTGCAACAATATTATGAACTAACCAGTACCCCGGAGCTCTTGACTCTAGAGGCATATGTATGAAAAGAAGGCCTAGTAAGCCATCACTGGAAAGAGAAGCCCATCAGACGTGCAAACTTTATATGCCCCAGTACAGGGGAATGCCAGGGCCAAAAAGTGGGAATGGGTGGTTAGGGAAGTGGGGACAAGGGTATGGGGGACTTTTGGGATAGCATTGGAAATGTAATTGAGGAAAATACGTAATAAAAAATATATATTAAAAAAAGGAAAAAAAGAAATTGGAAACATGATACACTAGCAGCTTAGCAGCACATTTGAAAACTCTTAAAAAAAAAAGAAAAGGAAAAAGAAATACACCCAAGAAGAATAGATGACAGGAAATAACCAAACAGGGCTGAAATCAAGGAAGTAGAAACAAAGAACTATACAAAGAATCAACAAAACCAGGGATTGTTACTTTGTGAAAATCAACAAGATAGATAAAACCTTAGGCAGACTAACCAGAGGGCACAGAGACAGTATTCAAATTAACAAAATTTCAGAAATGCAAATGGAGACATATTAACAGAAACTGAAGAAATTTAAAAAATTATCAGATCCTACTATAAAAGCCTATTAAAAAATGGGGAACAGAGCCAAATAGAGAATTCTCAACTGAAGAAATTTGAATGGCAGAGAAACAGCTAAAGAAATGTTTAACAACCTTAGTCATCAGGGAACTGCAAATCAAAACGACCCTGAGATTTCACCACACACCAGTAAGAGTGGTTGAGATCCAAAATCTCAAGTGACAGCAGATGCTAGAGAAAGAGGAACACTCCTCCATTGCTCGTGGGATTGCAAGATGGTACAACCACTCTGGTAATCAGTTTGGCAGTTCCTCAGAAAACTAGACATAGTACAAACCAAGGATATACCATCCCTGGGCATGTACCAAAAATATGCTCCATTATATAACAAGGGACATGCTCCCCCTTATGTACCTATCAGCCTGTTATAATAGCCACAAGCTGGAAACAACCCAGATGTCCCTTCATAGAGAAATGAATACAGAAAATGTGTTACATTTGCACAATGAAATACTACTCAGCTATTAAAAATGACTTCATGGAATTTGCAGGCAAACAGATGGAACATCGAAATATGCTGAGTGAGGTAAACTAGTCACAAAAGAACACACATGATATGTACTCAGTGATAAGTTGAAATTATCCAAATAGAAGCTCAGAATACTCATGAAACAATTCATAGACCAGATGAAACCCAAGAAGAAAGAAGATTACACCAAAGTGTGGATGCTACAGTCTTCCTCAGAAGGGGGAAGAAAATAATCTCCAGGAAGTAGAGGGAGAGAGGATGATGAGTGGGAGAGAGGACAGGGAGGGAAAACAGGGGCAGTTCAGATGGGGGTGAAGTACAGAGGGTCAGGAATTTGAAAGAGTGTGTGTAGCACTTGGGGAGGAGGAAATAAGGGTAGCCACTAGAAAGTTTGAGATGCCAGGGACCCAAGAGGTTCCCAGGACACAACAGAAAGGACATTAGCCAAATTATCCAATAAAGTGGAGAGAGAACCTGTAGAGACCATATCCAGTGGATAGTCACAGCCTTCTGTTGAGGGATGGGGCCACCCACCCACCTCAAAAATATTAATTCAGAATTTCTCCTGTCAAAAGGAAATGAAGAGACAAAGTGTGAAGCAGAGCCGGAAGGAGAGGCCATCCTGCTCCACCTAGGGATCCATCCCATTTGCAGACATCAAATCTAGACACTATTGCTGAGGTTAAGAAACACTTACTGACTTTGTCGTTTGCCTTGCAGAAGCTTTGCAACTTTATGAGGTCCCATTTATCGATTCTTGATCTTACAGCACAAGCCTTTGCTGTTCTAATCAGAAATTTTTCCCCTGTACCCATATCTTCAAGGCTTTCCCCTACTTTATCCTCTATAAGTTTCAGTGTCTCTGGTTTTATGTGGAGTTCCTTAATCCACTTAGATCTGATCTTAGTACAAGGAGATAGGAATGGATCAATTCACATTCTTCTACATGATAACTGCCAGTTGTGCCAGCACCATTTGTTGAAAATGCTGTCTTTTTTCCACTGGATGGTTTTTGCTGTCTTGTCAAAGATCAAGTAACCATAGGTGTGTGGGTTCATCTCAGGGTCTTCAATTCTGTTCCATTGGTCTACTTATCTGTCGTTATACCAGTACAATGTATGGGAAAGGATCTTTACCTATCCTAAATCAGATAGCGGACTAATATCCAATATATATAAAGAACTCAAGAAGGTGGACTCCAGAAAATCAAATAACCCCATTAAAAAATGGGGCTCAGAACTGAACAAAGAATTCTCACCTGAGGAATACCGAATGGCAGAGAAGCACCTGAAAAAATGTTCAACATCCTTAATCATCAGGGAAATGCAAATCAAAACAATCCTGAGATTCCACCTTACTCCAGTCAGAATGGTTAAGATCAAAAATTCAGGTGACAGCAGATGCTGTCGAGGATGTGAAGAAAGAGGAACACTCCTTCATTGTTGGTGGGATTACAAGCTTGTACAACCACTCTGCATATCAGTTTGGTGGTTCCTCAGAAAATTGGACATAATACTACCAGAGGATCCAGCAATACCTCTCTGGGCATATATCCAGAAGATGTTCCAACCGGTAAGAAAGACACATGCTCCACTATGTTCATAGCAGCCTTATTTATAATAGTCAGAAGCTGGAAAGAACCCAAATGCCCCTCAACAGAGGAATGGATACAGAAAATATGGTACATTTACACAATGGAGTACTACTCAGCTATTAAAAAGAATGGATTTATGAAATTCCTAGCCAAATGGATGGACATGGAGGGCATCATCCTGAGTGAGGTAACCCAATCACAAAGGAACTCACACAATATGTACTCACTGATAAGTGGATATTAGCCCAAAAACTTAGGATACCCAAGATATGAGATACAATTTGTTAAACACATGAAACTCAAGAAGAATGAAGACCAAAGTGTGGACACTGTGCCTCTTCTTAGAATTGGGAACAAAACACCCATGGAAAGAGTTACAGATATAAAGTTTGGAGCTGTGATGAAAGGATGGACCATCTAATGACTGCCATATCCAGGGATCCATCCCATAATCAGCTTCCAAAAGCGGACACTAGCAAGAATTTGCTGAAAGGACCCTAATATAGCTGTCTCTTGTGAGACAATGCCGGGGCCTAGCAAACACAGAAGTGGATGCTCACAGTTAGCTATTAGATGGATCACAGGACTCCCAATGGAGGAGCTAGAGAAAGTACCCAAGGAGCTAAAGGGATCTGCAACCCTATAGGTGGAACAACATTATGAATTAACCAGTACCCCAGAGCTCTTGACTCTAGCTGCATATGTATCAAAAGATGGCCTAGTTGGCCATCACTGGAAAGAGAGGTCCATTGGACTTGCAAACTTTATATGCCCCAGTACAGGGGAACGCCAGGGCCAAAAAGTGGGAGTGGGTGGGTAGGGGAGTGGGGGGGAGTGTATTGGAGAATTTTGTGATAGCATTGGAAATGTAAATGAGGAAAATACCTAATAAAAATTTTTTAAAAAAAGAAGCACATACTGAGAGGAGCCTGGTATAGCTCTCTTCTAGAACCTGGCCAATAAATATGAAGATGTGTGCAGCAAAACATTGGACTAAGCACAGTATCCCAATGGAGAAGTTAGGGGGAGGACTGAAGGAGCTGAAGGGGTTTGCAACCCCTTAGGAAGAACTGCAATATCAACCCTCCAGACCCCCCCCCCCTTCAAGGGACAAAAATCACCAAGCAAAGAGTATACATGGGTGAACTCATGGCTCCAACATGATATGCAGCAGAGGGTTACCTTAGAAGGCATCACTGGGAGGGAAGCCACTTGGTCTTGTGGACACTTGATGACCCAGTGAAGGGGAAGGCTTGGGTGCTAAGAAAGGAGTGGGTACACATGTGAGGGAACACCCTCATAGAGGCAGAAGAAAGGGGAGGAAATAGGGGGTTTCTGGAGAGAAAACTGGAACAGAGGATAACATTTGAAATGTAAATAAATAAAATATCCGATAAAAAAATGAAAGAAAAAAAAAAACGAAGTCAGGAAGTCAGCCAGAACTATTGGGAATCTTGGGAATCAGTCTTCTTCAAACCTTTGAGTTTAGTAGAATGAATGCATGACAAATATCTGCCATCTCACAAGCTTAGTTAAAATTACTCACAGTACTTTGATGTGGCCTGAGTAATTGTAGTGCCTTTGCTGTTTGGTTTGGTGTGAATTCAGCAGTAAAGTATGAAGCCTTGTACGAAAGGAAGAAAAGTACTCATAAGCATCCAGAGACAATCCTCTCTAAAAATACCCATTCATTTTCTTTCTCCCAAAGACAAACTACAGTCACATCATATTTTAACTTTAGATTCCATTCACTCATGGGCATCTTCTCTTAGATTTCCACAAGTTCAAGACTCTGGCCAAAAACTAGAAGCAGCAGCTCTTACGCAGGTATATGTACTTCTCTCTACTCAAAGCCTTGTGACCTCACCGAGAGGGCTTCCATTTTCTGATAGCTACCAGTTGCACACTGCCTCCAATCTTCTCTCAGCTTTCCAGAGAACATAGTATTTGCCTTCTGCTATAGTAGATGTAATTATAGTGGATGTCAGTACTAGGGCACAAAATGCATGAGGAGGGTGAGTTGAAGCCAGGCTGTAAGATACATAATTACATTTCCCCAAAAGAAGAAAGATAAGAATGTGGTGGTAGTGGAATGGCAGGAGGGGGAGAAGTCTTTCATATGCTTTAATTTATCTTTAGAGTATAAAAGTAAGGCTAATATTTAGTACTTAGAGCTGAACACTGACATATGGCACTTGCACTAACAAATTAATAGTTTAAATGTTAGTTTTAGGTTTGTGAATCACTATGTCAAAGCAAATTATGAGTGTTGATGTTTACCCTAGTTGGTAAAGGATATATGCATGTAGATAAAGCCATACATGTGTGCAAAAATACTCAATACATGTGTGTATACACATATATATGTGTGTACATATAATGTATATACAATGTACATATGTACATGTTTTATACATATATGTATATTCATATATATCAATATATACATATATGTATATACACATATATTTATATAATATATGTATATACATAAATATATACATACATATGTATATATTTTATCAAAAGCAGTATGAAATATCAAAGCCAGTGTTGTAGACACTCTAGGCAAGATTCAGTCAGTTGACTACCTACCAGTGTACTCGTTCCTCAAATAAAATTGCCCAGGATCCTATTTTCATCCTTCAGCCCTGTAACATCTGTTAGTGTGAATGCTTTACAGTATCATTTAGAGACAGGGACAAATAGATTTAGTACATGGTCAGTTCAGAGAGATATGATTTATTCATAATATTTTTAACTGATATGGTCAATCATTTAAATTTAAGATAAACCATTAAAAAGGAATCAAGAGAAAAATTATATGCATCTGTATTGTAAGTCACTTTAAAAGCATTTTCAAAAGTGTGGTACAATGCAGAAAATTGTGAGTCAGTCTTGGCCATGGAAGCATAAGTACCTAAATTTTGATCTTCAGCACCCATGTAAATATCCAGGTATATCCGTGTATACACTCATAACATAAGCACACACTTGTGATTTCTACACTGGGGAAAATAAGATAGAAAAACTGCTGGAGCTTGCCAGACACCATACCAGTTGAAAAACATAATAGCACTTCTGGCTTCAATAAAGTACCCTCTCTCAGGAAATCATGTAGAGAACCACAGAGGAGGACTCCAGAATTTCTTCTCTGTCCTCCACCTGTGAGTATGTGGAAGCATTCTCTCTGTCTCTCTGTCTCTGTCTCTGTCTCTGTCTCTCTCATACACACACACAAACACACACATGTGTGTGTGCATATATGTGTGTGTGTGTGTGTATACAGAGAGAGAGAGAAAGAGAGAGAGAGAGAGAGAGAGAGAGAGAGAGAGAGAGAGCACATACAGCTCTCTAAAATTTTTTTTTTAACAACAACAACAAAAATTTGTTCTAAGAGACATTAGACCATCATGGAGGCACATTCAGATGTGGTTAAATGATCCACATTGCCCAAGGGCAAACTTGGGCACACTTTGTAGAATATTATCATTGGACTAAAACACTTTGTAGAGATTGTTCTTTAAATTTTGAAACCTGTAGGCCTGTGCTACACATACATGCCTAAAATTAATATAATTTTATATCTACTACAATAATAAAATATGAAAATACAAGAATCATAAAAACCATGGGTGCACAATGAAATATTAGGGATTTTGATTTGTAGTCTTTTCTATTTAAATTATTTTTCCGCAGAGTAAGCAATTTTGTTTTTATGAAATAAATCATCAATTTTATTGAGAATATGAAATGTAGACATATATTAAAATGTAATTAAAAATCTTAATATAGCATTTCAAGCATTTTGTAAATTGCTTAAGGTTATATTCAAAGCCCTTTAAATAATGCACTGGCAAAATATAGAGATCTTGTTTATCTTTTCCTGTTCAAGGCCTAAGGGATCCTCAGGGCTGAGTCTCTAATGATATGGGAACTCATAGAATGAAGTATATTCCCCTAACAGAGAAGAAAAATGTTAGAAACAGTAATATGAAAATTCAGCTTTGGTGAAGTAACTGGATATAAAATTAACTCAAACAAGTAAATGGCCTTTCTCTACACAAAGAGTAAACAGGCAGAGAAAGAAATTACGGAAACAACACCCGTTTCAATAGTCAAAAATAATAAAAAATACCTTGGCATGACTAAGGAAATGGAAGATCTGTATGATAAGAACTTCAAGTCTCTGAAGAAAGAAATTAAAGAAGATCTCAGAAGATGGAAAGATCTCCCATGCTCATGGATTGGCAGGATCAACGTTGTAAAAATGGCTAGCTTGCCAAAAGCAATCTACAGATTCAATGCAATCCCCATCAAAATTCCAACTCAACTCTTCAACAAATTAGAAAGAGCAATCTCCAAATTCATCTGGAATAACAAAAAACCTAGGATAGCAAAAAATGTTCTCAAGGATAAAAGAACCTCTGGTGGAATCACCATGCCTGACCTAAAGCTTTACTACAGAGCAATTGTGATAAAAACTGCATGGTACTGGTATAGCAACAGACAAGTAGACCAATGGAATAGAATTGAAGACCCAGAAATGAACCCACACACCTATGGTAACTTGATCTTCGACAAGGAAGCTAAAACCAACCAGTGGAAAAAAGACAGCATTTTCAACAAATGGTGCTGGCACAATTGGCAGTTATCATGTAGAAGAATGTGAGTTGATCCATTCCTATCTCCTTGTACTTAGGTCAAATCTAAGTGGATCAAGGAGCTCCACATAAAACCAGAGACACGGAAACTTATAGAGGAGAAAGTGGATAAAACCCTCGAAGATATGGGCACAGGGGAAAAAATTCCTGAATAGAACAGCAATGACTTGTGCTGTAAGATCGAGAATTGACAAATGGGACCTCATGAAACTGCAAAGCTTCTATAAGGCAAAAGACAACGTCAATAAGTCAAACAGGCCACCAACAGATTGGGAAAGGATCTTTACCTATCCTAAATCAGATAGGGGACTAATATCCAATATATATAAAGAACTCAAGAAGGTGGACTCCAGAAAATCAAATAACCCCATTTAAAAATGGGGATCAGAGCTAAACAAAGAATTCTCACCTAAGGAATACCTAATGGCAGAGAAACACCTGAAAAAAAAAATGTTCAGCATCCTTAATCATCAGGGAAATGCAAATCAAAACAACCCTGAGATTCCATCTCACACCAGCAGAATGGCTAAGATCAAAAATTCAGGTGATAGCATATGCTGACAAGGATGTGGAGAAAGAGGAACACTCCTCCATTGTTGGTGGGATTGCAAGCTTGTACACCCACTCTGGAAATCAGTCTTATGGGTCCTCAGAAATTGGACATGGTACTACTGGAGAATCCCACAATACCTCTCCTGGTCATATATCTGGAAGATGTTCCAACTAGTAATAAAGACACAAGCTCCAATGTTCATAGCAGCCTTATTTATAATAGTCAGAAGCTGGAAAGATCCCAGATGCCCCTCAACAGAGGATTGGATACAAAAAAAATGTGGTACATTTACACAATGGAGTAGTACTCAGCTATTAAAAAGAATGAATTTATGAAATTCCTTGTCAAATGGTTGGACCTGGAGGGCATTATCCTGAGTGAGGTAACCGAATTACAAAAGAACTCAAATGATATGTACACAGTGATAAGTGGATATTAACCCAGAAACTTAGAATACCCAAGATATAAGTTACAATTTGCCAAACACATGAATCTCAAGAAGAACGAAGACCAAAGTATGGACACCCTGACCCTACTTAGAATTGGAAACAAAACACACATGGAACGAGTTACAGAGACACAGTTTCGAGCTGAAACAAAAGGATGGACCATCTAGAGACTGCCATATCCAGGGATCCATCCCATAATCAGCCTCCAAACGCTGACACCATTGCATACACTAGCAATATTTTGCTGAAAGGACCCTGATATAGCTGTCTCTTGTGAGACTATGCCCGGGCCTAGCAAACACACAAGTGGATGCTCACAGTCAACTATTGGATGGATCACAGGCCCCCCAATGGAGGAGCAAGAGAAAATACCCAAGTAGCAGAAGGGAACTGCAACCCTATAGGTGGAACAACATTATGAACTAACCAGTACCCTGGAACTCTTGACTCTAGCTGCATATGTATCAAAAAATCGCCTTGTAGAGGAAAATACCTAATATATATGTATATAAAGGAATGATTTAGGGTTTTTTTTTTCTTTTTTAGAATTAATAAATATATTTTATTGGTGATTTTTTTCCTTTTAATATACTTTTAATTCTTTTTTTTTAAGTTTTAACCATTTTTTAGGTATTTTCCTCATTTACATTTCCAATGCTATCCCAAAAGTCCCCCATACCCTCCCTCCCCACCCCACTACCCACCCACTCCCACTTTTTGGCCCTGGCGTTTCCCTCTACTGGGGCATATAAAGTTTGCAAGTCCAATGGGCCTCTCTTTCCAGTGATGGCCGACTAGGCCATCTTTTGATACATATGTAGCTAGAATCAAGAGCTCCGGGGTACTGGTTAGTTCATAATGTTGTTCCACCTATAGGGTTGCAGATCCCTTTAGCTCCTTGGGTACTTTCTCTAACTCCTCCTTTGGGGGTCCTGTGATCAGTCCAATAGCTGATTGTGAGCATCCAATTAATGACTTATTTTTTAATCTTATAAATATTCGAAAACTAAAAAAAAAATGGTAAAGTGAGAATCTAAAAGGGGAAGAGAGGGTAAACAGATTGACACCCTGGGATTTGCCTATTTCCTAGAATGTCACAATATAGGCTAAACATATTCACACATGAATAAACATGCTTCATAAATGACTAAAAACAAATGCAACTTATATATCAAATATACTATTCTGATGAATGTACACTGTTATATTCTCAGTTTTGCCTTTATTGTTGGCATTTTCAGTTTTCTTCACAGTATTCTCTGTAAACTTATTTTTTGTTTCATAAAATACATATAATGCACTTTGATCATAGTCTTCCATATCATTCTCTGTCTCATAATTCTGTTTCCACTGAGTCACTTTTCCCCCCAAAATAATCCTCCTATTTTCATGTCTTAAAAATATTTTACACTATTAATGGGTGAACCCAGGCCACATAGCTCCTTTAGAGGTCACAGATCGACTCTCAAGGGTTGGTTGTCTCATTTCTCCATGTGGGTTCCAGAGATCACACTAGTGCCATCAGGCTCGGAAGTAACATCTTTCTGATAACTTCTGAAGAATTTTGTTGATCCAGTTTTACTTATTTTCAGTTTTATGTTTTATATTGGGACTGAGAAGTCAACAGCCACTTATGTGAATCATGTTCACCTGTTTGGGAAAACACTGCTAATTAAGGTTGAAGTCCACTACTGACCAGATAGCCTCTGGGTTCAGTCAATAATGGGAAATTTCTTTCTTTTGTGGGGCTTCTCCTTCTCTCGTCTTGGGGATTCTGAGCCCTAACACAAACCTCTGCCTCAGGAAAGTAACATAGCCTTAGTTAGATTACACAATCAGGGGTCCTTCTCCTGATAAGAACCTGTATAGCTAGCTAGCATCTAGATTCCTAAAATGCTTCCCCATGTTAATGAGGAATTTTTGCTCCCTAAGCCCCCAGCCAGTGACCTATGACTATCCTTAGCCTATGCTTCTACCTTCTAAATTCTAAAACTTTATAAGCCATGAATCACCCAAAGTAAAGTTGATCTGACTTCCTGCAGCTGGTTCCCATGTGAGTTATTCACCACATGTACTCACAGGACTTCCGAAACTCCCATTCATTGTCTTTGCTCTCTTTGACCACGTGGACAGGATAGGCCAATAATCTATGAGGGTTTGGAAAAGGACAGACTTGTTGAAAATTAAAGTAACATTTTAATAAATACTTTGTTAAATCTTTCTAGTTTGGAAACATTGAGATAATATCAGTAGTAAATGCACTTGCCACTGAGACTGATGACCTGAGTTTGATATATAGTACCCACTTCTGTAGAGTGATTTGTGAACTTCTCATGTGTATTGAAGCATATTATTACCAAAACACACACACACACACACACACACACACACACACACACACACAGTGGAGAGAGAGAGAGAGAGAGAGAGAGAGAGAGAGAGAGAGAGAGAGAGAGAAAGAGAGAGGAAGTATCAGAACAATATGAAGCAAAATAGTTGAGTTTCTTTTTTTCTTTTGTTTATTGGATATTTTATCAATATAAAATATTCTCCCCCTGCTTCTATGAGGGTGCTCACCCACCCACCCCCACCTTACCACCTGGCATTCCTTTACACTGGGGAATCGAGCCATCACAGGACCAAGTGCCTCTCCTTCCATTGATGCCATACAGGACATCCTCTGCTATATATCAGCTGGAACCAAGTGTCCCTCTTTGTGTACTCTTTGGTTGGTGATTTTGTCCCTGGGATGTCTGGAGAGTCTGGTTTCTGGTTGGTTGATACTGTTGTTCTTCCTATGTGGTTGCAGACCCCTTCATCTCTTTCAGTCCTTTCCCTAACTCCTCCATTTGGGGTCCCCCATGCTCATTCCAATAGTTGGCTGTGAGCATCAGCATCAGTCTCAGGTACAACCTCTCAGGAGACTGCTATATCAGGCTCCTGCCAAAAAGCACTTTTTGGCATCCAACATTGTATCTAGGCTAGGTGTCTATATATGGATGGATACCCAGGTGGGGCAGGGTGGCCTTTCCTTCAGTTTCTGCTTCATACTTTGCCCGCTTATTTCCTTTAGACAGGACTAATTCTTGGTTAAAAATTTGGAGATGAGTGGGTGGCCCTATCCCCTTACCGAGGACCTAGCCTAACCTCTTGACATGGTCTCTACAGGTTCTCCTTCCCCTTCATTGTGGATTTCAGCTAATCTCATCCCTGTTTGGTTATAGGAGTGTCTTGCTTTCCTGGCATCTGGGACTTGCTGGGGGCTACCCCAAGTTCCCCATCCCCAATTGCTACACAAATTCCTCTGTTCAAATTCCTGACCATCTGTATATCATCCCCAACTTCTCCCATAACTGATCCTGTCCCCATTTTTCCTCTCCCACTCCTCTCTTCCTTTCAAGTCCTTTCCACTCTCTACCTCCCATATTTCAAACATCAGAGTTTTAACTACGTTTCAAATTAGGACATTCAGGGAAATTATAATATGTCAACCATTGCCAAAATAGACAAAAAAGCAAGGAATTCCTTGAACACAAAGTTAGAAAGCCACATTTTCAATTAGAGGGCAGAGTGTTAGAACTCTCAGGAATGTGATAAAACAAGTGATAAAGCTGTACCACCTTACACTTGAGTATAGATGGCATGGATAGGAAATGCCTTGGTAGCTTTATATGTTTGAATACTTAAAAAGTTTCTATGTATCCCTGTCCCTTTGTAGTTGGAACATAATCCTTTTTCATATTCAGAAATATGTCCTTTCTGCTGCATGCATCAAGAAAGGCCATATGGCCTAGGCTTAATGAAGCATATGATCATATTATTCAATCTCATCAAAGCTAGTGACACATGGCAGTAGGTACAGTAGACGATTCTATCTTATGGCTGAAGTCAATGGTAGTATGCTGTACTTCCTGGGTCTGTTGACTATGTGAGGGTGGAGAAATCAGTAAATAAAGTGTTTGATGCATAAGCACAAAGCCTATGTTATAGCTTCAGCATTAATAAATAGCAGGAGTTGTAGCGATTGTTTCTCATTCCAGAAGCAGGGAGGTAGAGAAAAGAGAATCTCTGGCATATTGCTGGGCAGACAGCTAGCAAACAAAGTAAGCTTCAGCCTTAAATGACAAGGTAGATGGATTTCAGGGACAAACACCCATTGTCCTTCACACACACACACACACACACACACACACACACACACACACACACACACACTCTAACATAGGTGTACACATGCTTGCAGAAAAATGTATACTCTGACATACATAAAACACAATGAAAGTACAATGGTCCCATACATGGCTTTATGACATATCTGTATGTTATAAAGTGATGCTTTGAGCAAAAAGAGAAGCTATTCCTTTACTTCATGACATTGCCCAATAAAATCTTCTTTTGCTCAAAGCAACCCTTACCCTCCATACAGAACTTACTTTTAGCAGTGCTTATGGGGAAAATGCTAACTGAAAAGATGGCATGGATCTTGACATTAAAAAAAAAAAAAGACCAGTGAGGTGCTGTGGCCTGGATATGAAGTGTGAACTCCATGAAATGTAGAATTAGGACATGCTTAATTATTCATTTTTAAATTAAATATGAATTGCCCAGATTAATAGGATTCTTACATTTATGGAAGACATTTTATAGCTAAAGGACTGACAAAAATTTGAATTTATAAGCTAAGGTAATATAAAGAACATAAAATCATTAATTAAAACATGAAATTCATAAAATATATACATTCTTAACTAGAAAAAAATGTTCTGAAACCTCTCCTGAACATCAATCACGGGCAAAACTTCAAGAAGACACTATGTGGATTGTTCTGTTTCTTTATTCATGTCTCATGGTATGAAGTTATATGACTCTTAGCCTCATGTCCCCAGAAACTTACATCAAGTTATTTTGTCACCTGTTCTCATGTGTTTATGTTCCAGTCCAAGTTTTCCTTATAACATGTAAGAAGTTGATCCACTCATCTTCTAAAACTGTGGTTACATAAGTCACAATGTCAAGAAACTGTATTAAGAAAAAAAAAAAGTAATAAGCAAGGGATGAAGATGCAACTCTGTTGCTAACCAGGGTTTAAGTCATGGATTCTATTTACAGCACTGCGTAAATTTACAGCACTGTGTGTTAGGTGCTGCACAGTAGTAATCTCAGCCCTTAAGATAGAAAAGTAGAAGAATCAATATTCAGTGTCATTGTAGGATGCAGAATGAGTTTGAGTCAAGTCTGAGAAACAGGAGACTATATAAAGAAACAATTAAACAAAAGTTAAAAATTAAAGGAAAATTAAGTAGTGTCACACTATATTGGGTTTTAGAAGACTGGCCCCCTTAGACTCATGTATTTGGAATGTATGGTCCCACATTGTTAAAACTGTTGGAGAAAGATTAGGGGATGTGGCCTCATTGTAGGAGGTTTCAAAAGTCCTAGTTAGCTCTCTGCCTCTGTTTTCATGATTGTGGTTCGGATCTAAGCTCTCAGTTATAGCTCCAGTATCATGTCTGCCTGGCCTCTGCCAAGTTCCCAGCCATGTTGGTCACTGAATCATCTTCTGAAACAATAAGCAAGCCCCCAATTAAATACTGTATGTGAGTTACCTTGATCATGACGTTTTGTCACAGTAATAGAAAAGTAACTAAGACAAACAGTATTGTGAGCACCACACTATGAGTCAAGTTTGGGAGCAATTGTTCACAATAGGGAAAAATTACTATAGGATCACTTCACTAACATACTCTATCTAAGAAGTAAGCAAGTACAATAATGATAATACTATAATACTATTCAATGTTTGATAAAGTACACTCTCTACGAGGCATTGAACATGACTAAATAATCCGGCATCTCCAGATACTGATGTAGATTCTTTTTATTTTTTATTAGATATTTTTTATTTACATTTCAAATGCCATCCCATTTCCTATTTTCCTCTCTGAAAGTCCCCTATACCCTCCCCACACCCTGCTCCAAAACCTACACACACCTGCTTCCTGGCCCTAGCATACCCCTGTACTGGGGCATATAATCTTCAAAAGACCAAGGGCCTATCCTTCCACTGATGGCCAACTAGGCCATCCTCTGCTACATATGCAACTAGAGAAACAAGCTTGGTGTGGGGAGGGTACTGGTTAGTTCATATTGTTGTTGAAACTATAGAGTTGCAGACCCCTTTAACTCCTTGGGTACTTTCTCTAGCTCCTTCATTGGGGCCCTGTGTTCCATCCAATAGATGACTGTGAACATCTACTTCTGTATTTCACAGGCACTGGCATAGCCTCACAAGAGATAGCTATATCAGGGTCCTGGCAGCAAAATCTTGCTGGCATATGCAATAAATGTCTTGGTTTGGTGGCTGTTTGTGGGATGGATCACTGAGTGGGGCAGTCTCTGCTTGGTCCCTCTTTCCAATGCAGCCCCAGACTTTGTCTCTGTAACTAGTTACATGGGTATTTTGTTCCCCATTCTAAAAAGGAATGAAGTATCGACACTTTGGTCTTCCTTCTTCTTGAGTTTTCAATGTTTTTGCAAATTGTATTTTGGGTACTCTAAGTTTCTGGGCTAATATACACTTCTCAGTGAGTATATATAATGTGTGTTCTGTTGAGATTGGGTTCCTGAGCTAAGGATGATATCTTCTAGATTCACCTATTTCCTAAGAATTTCATAAATTCATTGTTTTTAATAGTTGATTAATACTCCATTGTGTAAATGTATCACATTTTCTCTATCCATTCATCTGTTGAGGGGCATCTGGGTTCTTTCCAGCTTCTGGCTATTATAAATAAGGTTGCTATGAACATGGTGGAGCATGTGTTCTTATTATAAGGTGGAGCATCTACTGGGTATATACCCAGGAGAGGTATTGCTGGATCTTCTGGTAGTACTATGTCCAATTTTCTGAGAAACTGCCAGACTGATTTCCAGAGTGGTTGTGCCAGCTTTGCAATCCCACCAAAAATGGAGGAGTGTTCCTCTTTCTCCACATCCTGGCCAGCATCTGCTGTTATCTGAATTTTTTATCTTATCCATTCTGACTGGTGTGAGGTAGAATCCCATGGTTGTTTTTATTTGCATTTCCCTGATGATTAAGGATATTGAACATTTTTCAGGTGCTTCTCAGCAATTCAATATTCCTCAGTTAAGAATTCTTTGTTTAGCTCTGTACCCCATTTTTAAAAGGGACAATTGATTTTCTGGACCCAGTTTTTGAATTCTTTGTATATATTGTATATTAGTCCCCTATCTGATTTAGGATTGGTAAAGAGCCTTTCCCAATCTGTTGGTGGCCTTTTTGTCTTATAAGCTTTGTAATTTTATGAGGTCCCATTTGTCGATTCTTGATCTTACAGCACAAGCCATTGGTGTTCTGTTCAGGAATTTTCCCATGTGCCCATATCTTTGAGGCTTTCCCCCACTTTGCCCTCTATAAGTTGCAAAATAGAAGGAAGATGAAAGTATAGATACTACATTCCTTCTTAGAATGGGGAAAAATACCCATGGTAGGAGTTACAGAGACAAAGTTTGGAGCAGAGCTTGAAGGAATTATCATGCAGAGACTGCCCCACTTGGGGATCTACCACAGAAACAACCACTAAACCCAGTCACTAGGCAAATAACAACAAGAGCCTGATGACAGGAGCATGATATAGCTGTCTCTTGCAAGGCGCTGCCAGTGCCTGGCAAATACAGAAGGGGATGCTCACAGTTATCCATTGGATA
This sequence comes from Mus caroli, assembly GCF_978045245.1. NCBI lineage: Eukaryota > Metazoa > Chordata > Mammalia > Rodentia > Muridae > Mus > Mus caroli. The sequence continues at coordinate 113,581,746 of NW_028227256.1, read as the reverse complement.
GAGCACAAGCTCCCCAATGAAGGAGCTAGAGAAATGCCCAGGGAGCTGAAGAAGAATGAAGCCCCATAGGAGGAACATCAATATGAACTAACTAGTACCCCCACAGCTCCTTGAACTATACCACCAATCAAAGAAAACACACAGTGAAACATGTGGATCTAGCTATATAAGTAACATAGTATGATCTAGTCGGTCATCAATGGGAGGAGAGGCCTTTGGTCCTGTGAAATCTCTATGCCCCAGTATAGGAGAATACCAGAACCAGGAATGAGAGTGGGTTGGTTGGGGAGTTTGGGGAGTGGGGAGGAGATAGGGGATTTTTTGAGGGAAACTAGGAAAGGGAATAACATATGAAATATAAATAAAGAAAATATCTAATACAAAAAAATCTTCAGTTGTAATAAAAGGAACAAAAGAAAAAAAAAAGCCATTTTTACTGTATTAATCCTGCCAATCCATGAGCATGAGAGACCTTTCCATCTTCTGAGATCTTCTTTGATTTCTTTCTTCAGAGACTTGAAGTTCTTATCATACAGATCTTTCACTTCCTTAGTTAGAGTCACACTAAGGTATTTTATATTATTTGTGACTATTGTGAAGGGTGTTGTTTCCCTAATTTCTTTCTCAGCCTGTTTAACCTTTGTGCAGAGAAAGACCTTTGACTTGTTTGAGTTAAGTTTATATCCAGCTACTTCACCGAAGCTGTTTATCAGTTTTAGGAATTCTATGGTAGAATTTTTAGGGTCACTTATATATACTATCATATTATCTGCAAATAGTGATATTTTGATTTCTTCTTTTCCAATTTGTATCACTTTTATCTCCTTTTGTTGTCTAATTGTTCTTCCTAGGTCTTCAAGTACTATATTGAATAGGTAGGGAGAAAGAGGGCAGCCGTGTCTAGTCCTTTATTTTAGTGGGATTGCTTCCAGCTTCTCTCCATTTACTTTGATGTTGGTTACTGATTTGCTGTAGATTGTGTTTATTATGTTTAGGTATGGACCTTGAATGCCAGATCTTTCCAAGACTTTTATCATGAATGGGTTTTGGATTTTGCCAAAAGCTTCCTCAGCCTCTAACGAGATGATCATGTGGTTTTGGACTTTGTGTTTGTTTATATAGTGGATTATATTGATGGAATTCCATATATTGAACCATCCATGCCTCCCTGGAATGAAGCCTACTTGATCATGATTGATGATCGTTTTGCTGTGGTCTTAGATTTTGTTTGTGAGAATTATACTGAGTATTTTTGCATCAATATTGATAAGGGAAATTGGTCTGAAGTTCTCTTTCTTTGTTGGGTCTTTGTGTGGTTTAGTTATCAGAGTAATTGTGGGTTCATAGAATGAATTGGGGAGAGTACCTTCTGTTTCTATTTTGTGAAATAGTTTGCGATTATTGTAATTAGGTCTTCTTTGAAGGTCTGATAGAACTCTGCACCAAACCCACCTGGTCCTGGGCTTTTTTTTTTTTTTTTTTTTTGGTTGGAAAACTATTAATGACTACTTCTTTTTCTTTAGGGCATATGGAGCTGTATAAATTGTTGATCTGATCTGGATTTAACTTTGGCAGCTGTTATCTGTCTAGAAAAATGTTCATTTCATCCAGGTTTTCCAGGTCTTTTTGAGCATAGACTTTTGTAGTAGGATCTAATGATACCTTGGATTTCCTCAAGTTCTATTGTTATATCTCCCTTTTAATTTCTGATTTTGTTATTTAGGATACTCTCCCTGTGCCCTCTAGTTAGTCTGGGTAAAGGATTATCTATCTTGTTGATTATCTCAAAGAACCAGCTCTTGTTTTGGTTGATTCTTTGTATAGTTCTTTTTGTTTCCACTTGGTTGATTTTAGACTTGAGTTTGATTTCCTGACATCTATTTCTCTTGGGTAAATTTGCTTTCTTTTGTTCTAGGGCTTTTAGGTGTGCTGTCAAGTTGCTAGTGTGTGCTTTCTCTAGTTTCTTTTTGACAGCACACAGAGCTATGAGTTTTCCTCTTAGGAATGCTTTCATTGTGTCGCATAAGTATGGGTATGTTGTGGATTCATTTTCATTAAACTCTAAAAAGTCTTTAATTTCTTTCTTAATTTCTTCTTTTACCAAGTTATCATTGAGTAGAATGTTCTTCAGCTTCCATGTGAATGTTGGCTTTCTATTATTTAATATTGTTATTGAATATCAGCCTTAGTCCATGGTGATCTGATAGGATGCATGGGATAAATTCAATATTTTTCTATCAATTATATGGTCATTTTGCAGACTGTATCATGAGGTGCTGAGAAGAAGGTATATCCTTTTGTTTTAGGGTATAATGTTCTGTAAATATCTGTTAAATCCATTTGTTTCATAACTTCTGTTAGTTTAACTGTGTTTTTGTTTAGATTCTGTTTCCAGGATCTGTCCATTGATGAGAGTGGTGTGTTAACAGTCTGTTAGTGATGAGTGTGTGGGTCCAGTCTGTTAGTCTATGTCTTTTTATTGGGGAATTAAGTCTATTGATATTAAGAGATATTAAGGAAAAGTAATTGTTACTTCCTGTTTTTTTTGTTGTTGTTGTTGTTAGAGTTGGGAATCTGTTCTTGAGTCTATTTTCTTTTAGGTTTGTTGAAGGATTACTCTCTTGCTTTTTTAAGGGTGTCATTTCCCTCCTTGTGTTGGAGTTTTCCCTTTATTATTCTTTGAAAGGCTGGAATAGTGGAAAGATATTGTGTGAATTTGGTTTTGTCATGGAATACTGTGGTTTCTCCATCTATGGTAATTGAGAGTTTTGCTGGGTAAAGTAGTCTAGGCTAGCATTTGTGTTCTCTTAGGGTCTGTATAACATCTGTCAAGGATCTTCTGTATTTCATAGATTCTGGTGATAAGTCTGGTGTAATTCTGATAGATCTGCCTTTATATGTTACTTGGCCTTTTGCCTTTACTGCTTTTAATATTCTATTTTTATTAAGTGCATTTTTGCTCTGATTATTATGTGTCGGGAGGAATTTCTTTTCTGGTCCAGTCTGTTTGGAGTTCTGTAGGCTTCTTGTATATTCATGGGCATCACTTTCTTTAGGTGTGGGAAGTTTTCTTTTATAATTTGTTGAATATATTTACTGGCCCTTTAAGTTGCAAATCTTCATTCTCACCTATACCTATTATACTTAGGTTTCGTCTTCTCATTGTGTCCTGGATTTCCTGAATGTTTTGAGTTAGGATCTTTATGCATTTTGCATTTTCTTTGATTGTTGTGTCCATGTTCTCTATGGAATCTTCCCCACCTGAGATTCTCTCTTCCATTTCATGTACTCTGTTGCTGATGCTCACATCTATGTTTTCCTGATTTCTTTCCTAGAATTTCTATCTTCAAAGTTGTCTCCTTTGGGTTTTCTTTATTGTTCTACTTCCATTTTTAGATCCTGGAAGGTTTTGTTCAATTCTTTCACCTGTTTGGTAGTGTTTTCCTGTAATTCTTTAAGGGATTTTTGTGTTTCCTCTTTAAGGGCTTCTAGCTGTTTTCCTGTATTTCTTTAAGGGATTTATTTATTTCCTTCCTAAAGTACTCCATCATCATCATGAGAAGTGACTTTAGATCCATATCTTGCTTTTCTGGTTTGATGGTAGATCCAGGACTTGCTATGGTAGGAGAAATTGGTTCTGATGATGCCAAGTAACCTTGATTTCTGTTGCTCCTATTCTTATGCTTGCCTCCTGCCATCTGATTATCTCAACTTTTTGTTGCCTTCAATATATCTGATTGGAGCTATCCTTCCTATAATCCTGGTTGATTCAGGACTCCTCAAAGTTCACCTTTCTCTGTGAAACTGTGATTCTGGTCTCCTGTGAACCTGAGATTCTAGGTGTGTCAGAGTTCTTGACATTCACACTTCCTCTAAGATCCTGAGATCCTGGTGTGACCAAGCTCCTGTTTTCCTGGGATCCTGGAATCCTAAGTTCCTGGGTGTGTTACAGCGCCTGGAAGTGGTGTCTCCTTTGGGGACCGAGGCACTCTGGTGTATTCAAAACCAAGCTATACCAGCACTGATCAGAAGAACCAGAGCAGCTGGTCAGGTAGGACTCCAGTGTCCTTGCTCTTGATGTCACAGCCCTGTCACAATTGTTTTGGAACAAATGTTGTGTTCTACTCACCAGTGATCCTATGATCACGTGGAAAGTCCTCTGGTGACTGTGGAACTGTCCACCCAGTTCACGCCCAGAGTGACCTTGAGCTAGTGCAGACTGGAAGGGACTTGAGCCCTTACAGATGATCTAGGTATTTTCTTTATTTACATTTCAAATGTTATCCCTTTTCTTAATTTCCCCTCCAGTCTCTTTCTTTTGTCCTTCCAATCCTACCCACATGTTCTCATTTAGAAATTCATATATAGAAACTCTCACCATTTAGAAATCCATATATACATATATATACACATAATACATATATAATGCATGTATTATATGTACATATGTTATATATGTGGTACACATATATATGTTATATATATGGTACATGTATATGTACATATGTTATATATATATGGTACATATAATATGCTGACACTGTTGCTTTTATATATAAGATTTCAGGGATCACTACTTTGCATTGGGTATCGAATTTGGAATCTTATGTCTGGAGAATCTTTTCAGCAATCATTAATTACTTGAAGGTAACTGTTAATCTGAGTTAAGCTGCTAACTATGAGAGTCCCCTCCCCCACCCACCCATAGTTTGCCAAATTGTATTAGAATTGTTAAAGTCTTCTTAAGGAAACCATGTTGTTGAAACTTTATTGGTACAGTTTTTCCATTCTATCTGGAAGACAAAATCTTGAAGCAGATTTCTATGTCATCTGGCTCTTAAGAGCTTTTATCTCCCTCTTCTCTGATTTTCTTTTAGACCTAGATGTAGGGATTGTCTTAGAGATGAATTATTGGGAGATTGAGCATCTGAAAGTCATTTGATTTCTTTGACCAAACATTGACTTTTCTAACTGTATGTCTTCTGTAAAAGAGACTTCTTTGTTGAGGGGTGAGAGGTATATGTACCCATGTGTGTAAGAATGGGTGTTTACAATGCACTATGCCGGGGCCTAGCAAGCACAGAAGTGGATGCTCACAGTCAGCTATTGAATGGATCACAGGGACCCCAATGGAGGAGCTAGAGAAAGCACCCAAGGAACTAAAGGGAACTGCAACCCTATAGGTGGAACAACAATATGAACTAACCAGTACCCCGGAGCTCTTGTCTCTAGCTGCATATGTATCAAAAGATGGCCTAATTGGCCATCACTGGAAAGAGAGGCCCATTGGACTTGCAAACTTTATATGCCCCAGTAGAGGGGAATGCCAGGGCATTGTGGTATAACATTGGAAATGTAAATGAGCTAAATACCTAATAAAGAACATGGAAAATAAAAAGAAATTATACTGGCTTAGAAAAGAGGCAGTGATAGGATCTCCTTAGATCTATATAGGCACAGATAGTTGGCCTAATTTACAGAACAAGCATGATTTTCATCCTGTTGAATAGAACTTATAAATTTAAACATATGTGGTAGTTTGAATATACTTGGCCCAGGAAGTGGCATTATTAGAAAATGTGGCCTTGTTGGTGTAAGTGTGTTGGGGTAGGTAATGAGACTCTCCTCCTAAAAACATGGGAGCCTGTCTTCCCCTATCAACCTTCAGATGAAGATGTAGAACTCTTACCATGCCCTGCACCATACCTGCTCAGATGCTGCCGTGTTCCTGCATTGATGATAACAGAGGACTGAACCTTTGAACCTCTAAGCTTGCCTCAATTAAATGTTGTCCTTATAAGGGTTGCCTCAGTTATTGTGTCTGTTCACAGCAGTAAACCCGAACTAAGACAACATTCATTGTTTCTTTGATTTTAGCCCATCAGACCAGAATAAGATGAAATCTCAAATTTCCTTTGCATTTCCCAAACTGCTAAGGATGTTCAGCCCTTAACCCTTAATAATTGTACTTAGATATTTCTCTTTCTTTTACTAAGAACTTACTGTTCAGATACATACCTCAATTCAATTGGTTTTCGTTGTTTTGTTTTTGTTGTTGTTGCTGCTGCTGCTGCTTTTTAGTTCTTTATATAATGTGCATATAATCCTCTTTCAGATCCTCTGTGTGGACTGATCATTTTTCTTAACTATACAGAAAATGTTTAGCTTTATGAGGTCCCACTTGGCAATTGTTGGGTTGAATTCCAACCCAAACAAAGCTAGACCAATTCACAAAAATTATTCATGTACCATTATTGTGCAGTGCTTGTTGTTGTTATTGCTGATCTTGGAGGTAGTGGTAGAGTTTGGTTAGTTGGTTGATTGGCTGTGTTTGTTTTTGTCTTTGATTTTTTTTTCCCCAGCAGATTCAGCATCTCTGGTTTTATGGAATCTGATATATTTTGAATTTATTATTGTTCAGGTGATAGATACAAGACTAAATTCAATTTGTTATATTAGAATATCTAGTTTACTCAGAAACATTTATTGAAGATGTTGTTTATTCTTCACTGTATGCTTTCAGCAACTTTGTAAAATATCAAATAGCTGTGTTTTTATGTGTTTATACCAGAGTTTTTTATTTTGTTTCATTGATCTACATGTTTAATACAATACTGATTATATTATTATAACTGATTATATTATTATGTATCTTGAAATTTAGATGGTAATCCCTTGAGCACTGTTGATTTTACTTAATATTTCTTTGCTTATCATGATCTTTTTGGTTCCATATAAATTTTAGGACAGTTTTTTTCTGTTCCTGTGATGAACACTGTAAAAAATTTGAATGGGATTGCATTAATTTGCTAAGTGAACTTAATACAGTGATCATTTTCACAATAATAATTCTAGAATTCCATGACCATGTGCAATCTTTCTATCTAGTGTCTTCCTCAAACTCTTTCTTTTTTAGAGTTTTAATGTTTTCATTGTAGAGATTTTTCACTTTCTTGGTTAGATTTATTTCTTAATAATTTATTTTCTTTGAGGCAATTGTGAATGGGATTATATTCTCAATCTTTTAGAAAATTTCTTCTTGTTATACAGAAAGGCAACTGATGTTTGTAAGTTGATTTTGTATCTTGCCACTTTGCATTGAATGAGGGCAACATCATTTCATAGGCTTTACCATGAAATCATAAAAGACAAGTCAACACATTAGGCAGTGGCATGTGTGCATAAGTTCATTGCTCTCTGCTCTTTAGTATGGATTTTATGTGACCAGTTTCTTCAAAATACTGCTATTTTGACTTCTAGAAAATGATGCAGTGTAACCAAGAATTGTGTGACAAATAAACACCCCTTTACTCTAAGTTACTTTTAGCAGAATATTTTATCTCATAGCAGCAGAAAAGTAAACATGATGCCAGGGATGTAAACTTAGGATGGGCTGCTTTGTTAGACATGCCAGGGAAGGAGAATACATGTAATATGGAAACAGAAAAGAAAATACTTGGGTGAAAGCATTAGGGAGGTCAAGAATAGAGTGGAAAAAGAATCAACAAAGAGAATTTTATATATTTATTTTGTTAATTAATTAATTAATTTATTAATTTATTTTGGTTCATCAAGACAGGGTTTCTCTGTATAGCCCTGGCTGTCCTGGAACTCATTTTGTAGACCAGGCTGGCCTCAACTCAGAAATCCACCTGCCTCTGCCTCCCGAGTGCTGGGATTAAAGGTGTGCACTACCACTCCCGGCTGACAGTTTTATTAAAAAGACATAATGAAACCTAATATTTTGTATACTAATTAAAAACAAGTAAGTAAATAGAAATAACTAATGATATTTACATGTTTATGTGAGTTTAAATATAAATAATCCTGCACATTTTCCATCAAATTCTGGGCATATGAAAGAAGGCCACATTTTCTAGTAGCATTGTCCCTAAGACCCAAGGTCAGATGTGCAAGCATTTTTTGGTGTTTTTGTGTGTGTGTGTGTGTGTGTGTGTGTGTGTGTGTGTAAAGCCCAGGGCTGTCTTGCTCACAAATGTAGAACAAGGTTTTAAGGGATCAGATGCAAAGTATTTGAATGCTGTCCTAAACCTTCACTCTTGAGCCTAGTAGAACAATTGGCATCTTTGTTCAGAAGCTGTCTCCTAAGGGGCTCTACCAGAGCCTGACAATTATTCTCTGACCCACTGAGAATGATTCCACTAGTTTTGTGAATGTAAGACATGCCAGCAAGGAAAGAACTTCACTAATTATATCCCAGAATTTCACTCATGTGTATGTATGTATATACACATGTATGTTCACCTATTCATTTGACAATAAATTTGTATGTATATACACATACATATATACATATACAAATTTATACATAGGCATATACACATATACACATATATACATAGTCATATATGCATATATACATATAAACATATATACATATATATGCATATATACTTATATACCTATATACCTATACACTTATACACTTATATATATTTATACACATATACACTTATATACATATTCATATATACATATATACACATATAACATTGTATAATGGGACCTCATGAAACTGAAAACCTTTTATAAGGCAAAAGACTTACTATTACAAATTTGCAACCTACAGTTTCATGAACCTTCATGAACCTCACATCCAGTAAAAAATAAAGAAGTTAACTTTCAAAAAAAAAACAAAAACAAAAACAAAAACAAATAACCACATTTAAAAATGAGGTACAAAGTTAAACAGAATTCACAACAGAAGAATCAAGAATGGCTGAGAAGCACTTGAAGATATATTCCAAGTCCTTAGTCATCAGGTAAGTGCAATCCAAATGACCCTGATAGTCAATCTCACTCAAACCAGAGTGGTTAAGGTAAAAAACTCAAGTGACAGCACATGCTGGTATAAATGTGTACAAAGAGGAACACTCCCCCATTGCTGGTAGGATTGCCAACTGCTATAACCATTCTCAAAATCAATTTGGAGATTCCCCAGATAATTAGAAATAGCTCTACCTGATGAACCAGCAATACTACTCTTTCTTGGGCATATGCTCAAGAGATGCTGTATCATACCACAAAGACACATGCTCTACTATGTTCATAGCAGCCTTATTTGTAATAGCCAGAAGATGGAAAATATCCAGATGTCACTCAACTGAAGAATGGATAAAAATATTGATTCATTTACACAATGGAATGCTATAGAGTTATTAAGTATGAGGACATCATGAATTTTGCAAGCAAATAGATGGAACTAGAAAATATCCTGTGTGAATTAACCCCAACTCAAAAGGACATGCATGATATGTACTCACTAATAAGAGGAAAGTAGCCAAAAAGTATAGAACACCTAGTGTGCAACCCACAGACCTTAAGAAATTCAACAAGCAGAAAGGCCGAAGTGAGGATACTTCAGTCCCACTCAGAATAGGGAAGAAAATGAACATGGGAGGAAGAGAGAAGGAGTGACCTAGGTGGGATGGGGAGGTAAAAAGGAGAAAAGGATCAGGAATGATGGGCACAGGATAGAAATTCACAGAACAAGCAGAATGAAGGGAGATATGCAGCAACAGGGGGTGTGAGTTTCCTCGAGAAACCTGGGAGGTGAGAGGCTCTCAGGATCTATGGGGGTGACCTTAGCCAAATTGCCCAATGGTGTGAAGAGGGAACTCAAAAAGTCCACCTCCAGTATATAGACAGGGCTTAAAGAGGAGAGAAAATATTACCATTCCACAGTCAACATTTCTGATTCTGTATAAAAGAACTACAGTGTGAAAAATGATGAAGAGATTGAAGCAAAGGTGACTAGCCCAACTTGTAATTCATCTCACAGTAGCAGATACTTACACCCATTCATTGAACTGAAGTCAGGAACTCCTATGGCTGAATTAGGGAAAAAAAGTTTAAGAAGCTGAAGGGCAGGGAGACCCTGTCAGAAGACCAGCAGTCTAAGCTACCAGTGACCCCAGAGAACACCCTGATACTGAACCACCTACCAGGCAGCATACACTGACTGGTCTGAGGCCTCATGCTCCACTATGTTCATAGCAACCTTATTTATAATAGCCAGAAGCTGGAAAGAACCCAAATGTCCTTTAACAGTAGAATGGATACAGAAAATGTGGTACATTTACACATTTGAGTACTAGTCAGCTATTAAGAACAATGAATTCATGAAACTTTTAGGCACATGGATGAAATTAAAAAATACTATCCTGAGTGAGGTAACACAGTCACAAAAGAACACACAGATAAGTGCATATTAGACCAAAAGCTGAGAATACCCAAGATACAATTCAAAGATCACATGAAACTCAAGAATAAATCCACCAAAGTGTGGATTCTTCACTCCTTCTTAGAATGATTGACAAAATACTCAAGGAAGGAAATATGGAGAGAAAGTATGGAGCAAAGAGTGAAGGAAAGACCATCCAGAGGCTGCCTCATCTGGGGATCCATCTCATATACAGACACCAAACACAGACACAATTGTGGATGGCAAGAAGTGCATGATGACAGAAGCTGTCTCTTGTGAGGCTCTGCCACAGTCTGTTAAATACAGATGTAGATGCTCATAGCCAACCATTGGACTGAGACTGGGGTCCCAAATACAGTAGTTAGAGAAAGAACTGAAAGAGCTGAAGGGGTTTACAACCCCATAGGAAGAACAACAGTATCAACCAACCAGAGCTCCTAGGGACTAAACCACCAACAAAGGAGTACACATGGAGGGACCCGGACCCATGGCTCCAGCCTTATATGTAATGGAGGATGGCCTTGTTGGATATCAATGGGAGAAGAGGCACTTTGTTCCATGAAGGCTTGATGCCCCAGCGTAGGGGAATGTGAGGGTGGGGAGGTAGGAATGAGTGGGTGGGAACACACCCTCATAGAAGCAGGAGTAATGGGTTGGGGTAAAGGGGGCTCTGGGTGGGATTGGGAAAGGAGGTAACACTTGAAATGTAAATAAATAAAATATCCAAAAAAAGAAAAGAAAAGAAAGAAAGAAAGAAAGAAAGAAGGAAGGAAGGAAGGAAGGAAGGAAGGAAGGAAGGAAGGAAGGAAGGAAGAAAGAGAGAAAGAAAGAAAGACTGAGCAAGACAGGATACAGCCTCTGCATCAGATTCTGCCTCCAGTTTTCTATCCTGTTTCAGTTCCTGTTCTGACTTGCATTAATGATGAACAGCAATGTGGAAATGTAAAACAAACTCTTTCCTTCCCACAAAAAAAAAGTGAGTTCTCCTTACAACCATGTTTCAGTGCCCCAAATGATAGAAAACAGCCATTTGTCTTCCTAAGACTGACTTAATTCTCTAAATACAATGTTTTCCACTTTTATTCATTTTCCTGCAAGTGATAGAACTGCATCCTTCCTTAAGGTGCAAACAAGTCTACTGTGCATAGGAAAACTACCTTCTTTATTCATTTCTCTGGTGATGCACACCTGGCTTGTTTTCATAGCTTGGTTGTGGTAAAAAGTCAGTTTTCATATAGATACATAAAATCCTATTAGGACAGATGATGACAGAAATGTAAAAGTGAAATTGTTGAGGGGAACAAGGAGGACTAAAGGAGGGGTGAAAAGAAATGTTTTTTGTGAGATAAAACTTTTCCCAAAGAGATTCATGTACACAACCACTCAGTCCAAATAGGGAAATTAAGACAGAACAAAATATGAATCAAAGTACCACCAAAGTCCAACTTGGTGAACCATTAGGTTATTGGGATTACTTACAATAATATAGATGAGGGGTTACTAATCAGGGCCTAAAAAATCAAGGACAGCTGTCAAAAAAAGTCTATCACTACTTGGGTGACAGCCCAGAAACTCAGGAACTTGTGGCTTACTTCATAGCCTGCTGGCTGGCTTTCATAGTTCTAGAATGAGCCATGAAGAAAGGAGTTACAGAGGCAAAGTTCGGAGCAGAACCAATATTCCTTCCCAGTTATGAAACATGCTTGCTAAAGTGCCGATATATCAGGCAAAATGTATCACCTTGCTTCTACAATAATGGCTTGGCTATCCTGGGTAAGACCTGATTAGATGTAAGATCCACTCCACTAGAAGGAGTTCATGTCTGGTATTGTAATCCAAAACAAACCTATGGCTAGGGAGATCATAGGTCCCATCAAAAGCAACTTGTAAGTTTTTCTAGATGGATGCTATGTGTTTGTCAAACTGCCTTCTAAAAGTGTGCTTAAGCCCATAGATCACTGTTGTTATAGGTCTCAGCTTATAATTACTGATTAAGCTCCAGAGAAGAGATGACTGTTACTGTTCCATTGTGATCTATTTCTTAACCATAGGTGGGCATCTGTAGTTGCCCCCTGCAAAGCACAGGGATCACTGCTGTAGAGATGATGGAAATAAAAATATATAAGACTTATAGGAAGGAGTGGAGTGTTGTGTAACAGTTGTCTCCAAGATTGAAACATTCTATCCAGCATGAAGCTGCAGAAGGAAGTTAACAACTCAAAATAGCATCAGAAAATTCCTTACAACACCAGGATTCATTAGCCCCCTCTCTGCCAGAAAAATCATTAAAAGCTAAGAGAGATGGTCTCACAAGACAACCTGCAAAGAAGACTAGAGACAGATCTGCTACCTGGGAGAAGCAAAAACCACAGTCTGTCTGGAAGAAATTTAGACCACAGTCACTTAGAAAGAACACTCTGTAACCTCTTAACCTTCTAGTAGGCTATGCCATGTGTTCCAGATTTCCAGTTTTGTGATCTGTCACCTATTCTGAGGCAGACTTTGGTAATGCAGTTGATTTTGAGTCATTTCTGTTCTGGTAAGTAACCCCTCATCCATATCCTTATAAGTAACTTCAAAAAACTCATTGGTTTTTTTTTTTTTTTTAAATCAAGTCAGATTTTCATGGTATCTGTCCTTTGGTATTTTGTGGGTTCCTTTATATGATGTGAATAGACATGTATGTTACATTTGCCCAGGAAAAGTTTTGTCATGCAATAAGTGTAGCAGAACATGAGCTGTTATTCTCAAAATATATTATATACTTGTAAGAAAATAACCTCATGTAGTCCAATGTATTTAAAAATAAAATAATGTAACAATTTTCAAAAAACAATGATTAGATTTGATAATGTGCCTATTTATTTACTAATTTGTTTATACTTTAATTGTGTGTGCATGTGTCTGTGTGGATGTTCATATACACACACATTGAAATGCCAATGGAGGTCATAAGAAGGTGTCAAATCATCTTGAACTGGAGTTACAGGCTGTTATGATTCACTTGATGTGGAAGAGGGCAGTACTGGCTCAGCTGAGCTCTTTCTCCATTCCTGGTAACTTGCTTTATGATTTTTAAAATTTACTTTATCAGTGTTTATATATAGATATGTACATGGGATGACATAAGGGGAAGTTGGAGAAGAGCTTCTTTGAGTCAATCCTCACATTGCATCATGTCGAACATGCAGATCAAATTCACGTAGTCAGGCTTGGCAGCAATTCGTTTACCTGATGATCCATGATGCTAACCATTAAATTGTTTTTAAAAAAATGTTTCACTTTTATTTCCATCTGTACCTGGGTACTTATAAGGATGCATGTGTACCATATGTGTTTTAACACACATGAAATCCAAATAAAGGCACAGCATTCTATGAAACTGGAAATAGAGGTGTTTTTTAGTTTCCTGCACAGATAGGTGGAAAGGCAAGAAGGAAAAGTGCTCTTAACAAGTGAGCTACCTGTTTTTGCCCCTACTCTGCAAATTGCTTTTAATAATCAATTAGGAAGGAGAAGAGGTAATGTTGTGTGGTTATAATTATAATATATCTTCTCAGTAAGGAATCACTCACATGCTTAGCAAAGAAGGAAGAACTCATATATAGTGCTTGCCAGGTTGTCAGCAGATGACCATAATTAAAAAATGGGGTACAGAGCTTGCCAAAAAATTCTTAGCTGAAGAATAGTGAATGGCTAAGAAGCACCTAAAGAAATGTTCAACATCCTTAGTCATCAGGGAAATTCAAAACAAAACAACCCTGAGATCCCACCTCACACCAGTCAGAATGGCTAAGACGAAAAAGCTCAGGTGACAGCAGGTACTGGCGAGGATGTGGAGAAAGAGGAACCCTCCTCCATTGTTGGTGGGATTGCAAACTGGTACAAACCCTTGAAAATCAGCCTTGGGTTTCTTTAGAAAATTGGACTAGCACTACCTGAGGACCCAGCTATAAAATTCCTGGGCATATAACCCAAAGACACTCCAACATATAAGAAGGACAAATGTTCCACTATGTTCATAGCAGCCTTTTTTATAAGAACCAGAAGGTGGAAAGAACCCAGATGTTATTCAACAGAGGAAAGGATACAGAAAATATAGTCAGTCCAATGATTGGCCACAACCATCCATCTCTGTATTTGTCAAGATCTGGCAGAGACTCTCCACTATACCAGGCTCCTGTCAACAAGCAGTTCTTAGCATCCACAATAGTTTCAGGGTTTGGAGTATGTATATGGGATGGATCCCCATGTGGGAAATTCTATGGATATCCTTTCCTTTGCTCTCTGCTCCACACTTTGTCTCTATATTTCCTCCCATGAGTATTTTGTCCCCCCTTCTAAGAAGGACTGAAACATCCACAATTTGGTATTTTTTCTTCTTGAGGTTCATTTGGTCTATGAATTTTATCTTGGGTGTTCTGAGTTTTTGGGCCACTTATCAGTGAGTGCATACCTTGTTTTTTTGTTTGTTTGTTTTTGTTTTTTTTTTGTGACTGGGTTACCTCACTCAGGATGATACTTTCCAGTTCCATCCATTTGCCTAACAATTTAATGAAGTCATTGTTTTTAATAGCTGAATAGTACTCCATTGTGAAAATGGTATTTTTGCCACTGGATTGTTTTAGATTCTTTGTCAAAGATCAAGTAACCATAGGTGTGTGTTTCATTTCTGGGTCTTCAATTCTATTGAATTGATCTACTTGACTGTTTTTGGACCACTGCCACACAGTTTTCATCACTATTGCATTGTAATACAGATTGAGGTCAGAAATGGTGATTCACCTAGAAGTTCTTTTACAGTTGAGAATAATTTCCATTATTCTGGGGTTTTGGTTATTCCAAATGAATTTACAAATTGCTCTTTCTAACTCTATGAAGAATTGAGTCGAAATTTTGATGGGGATTGCATTGAATCTGTAGATTGCATTCAGCAAAATGGCCACTTTTAATATATTAATCATGGCGATCCATGAGCATGGGAGGTCTTTACATCTTCTGAGATCTTCAATTTCTTTCTTCAGAGACTTGAATTTCTTGACATACAGATCGTTCACTTGCTTGGCTAGAGCCACACCAAAATATTATTTATTATTTGTGACTATTGTGAAGAATGTTGTTTCCTTAATTTCTTTTTCAGCCTGTTTATCCTTTGTGTAGAGGAAGGCTACTAATTTGTTTGAGTTACTTTTATATCCAGCCACTATGCTGAAGTTGTTTATCAGGTTTAGGAGTTCTCTGGTGGACTTTTTGGGGTCACTTAAGTATATGATCATACCATCTGCATATAGTGATATATTGACTTCTTCCTTTCCAATTTGTATCCCTTTGACCTCCTTTTGTTGTCTAATTGCTCCGGCTAGTAATTTGAGTATTAAATTGAATAGATAGAGAGTGGACAACCTTGTCTAGCTGCTTATTTAGTGGGATTGCTTTTAAGTTCTCTCCATTTAGTTTAATGTTTAACTTTGATACCAGGTATCTGTCTAGAAAATTACCATTTCTATGTTTCTGGGCTAAATCTATTTATCAGTGAGTGCATATCTAATGACTTCTTTTGTGATTGGGTTACCTCACTAAGGATGATATCCTCCAGATACATCCATTTGTCCAAGGATTTCATGAATCCATTGTTTTTAATAGCTGAGTAGTACTCCATTGTGTAAATGTACCACATTTTCTGTATCCATTCTTCTGTTGAGGGACATCTGGGTTTTTTCCAGCTTCTGGCTATTATAAATAAGGTTGCTATGAACATAGTGGAGCATGTGTTCTTATTATCAGTTGGCACTTCTTCTAGGTATATACCCAGGAAAGGTATTGCTGGATCTTCCAGTAGTATTATGTCCAATTTTCTGAGGAACATCCAGACTGACTTCCAGAGTGGTTGTACCAGCTTGCAATCCCACCAGCAAAGGAGGAGTGTTCCTCTTTCTCCACATCCTTGCCAGCATCTGCTCTCACCTGAATTTTTTATCTTAACCATTCTGACTGGTGTGAGGTGGAATTTCAGAAACATAGTGCACCCAAGATACAATTTGCAAAACACAAGAAAATCAAGAAGAGGGAGGACCAACGTGTGGATACTTCATTCCTCCTTAGAATAGGGAACAAAATATCCATGAAAGGAGTTACAGAGACAAAGTTTGGAGCTAAGACGAAAGAATAGACTATCCAGAGACTACCCCACTGGAGGATCCATCCCATAATCAGCCACCAAACCCAGACACTATTGCACATGCCAGCAAGATTTTGCTAAAGGGACCTGGTATAGCTGTCTTGTATGAGGCTATGCCAATGCCTGGCAAATACAGAAGTGGATGCTCACAGTCATATATAAAATGGAACACAGGGCTCCCGATGGAGAACCTAGAGAAAGCACCCAAGGAGCTGAAGGGGTTGCAACCCTATAGATGGAACAACAATATGAACTAACCAGTAACCCCCCCCCCCCCCCAGAGCTCTTGTCTCTAACTGCATATGTAGCAGAAGATGGCCTAGTCGTCCATCACTGGGAAGAGAGGCCCCTTGGTATTGCAAATTTTATATGCCCCATTACAGGGGAATGCCAGGGCCAAGGAGTGGGAGTGAGTGGGTAGGGAAGCAGGGCGGGGGTTGGGGGGGTAATAGGAAACTTTCCGGATAGCCTTTGAAATGTATATAAAGAAAAATATCTTTTAAAAAAAAAGAAAATTAAGCCGGGCGTTGGTGGCACACGCCTTTAATCCCAGCACTTGGGAGGCAGAGGCAGGCGGATTTCTGAGTTCGAGGCCAGCCTGGTCTACAAAGTGAGTTCCAGGACAGCCAGGGCTATACAGAGAAACCCTGTCTCGAAAAAAACAAAACAAAAACAAAACAAAACAAAACAAAAAAAAACAAAAACAAAAAAAAAAAAGAAAGAAAGAAAATTACCATTTCATCCAGATTTTCCAGTTGTGTTGAGTATAAGCTTTTGTAGTAGGATGGGATGATTTTTTTTTTAATTACCATGGTTTCTGTTATCATGTCTCCCTTTGCATTTCTGATTTGATTATACTGTCTCTGTGTCCTCTGGTTAGTCTGGCTAAGGGTTTATCTATCTAGCTGACTTTCTCAAAGAAGCAGCTCCTGGGTTTATTAATTCTGTGTATTGTTGTCTTTGTTTCCAGTTGGTTAATTTCATTCCTTTTTTGATTATTTCCTGCCATCTATTATTCTCCTAGGGTGTATTTGCTTCTTTTGTTCTAGAGCTTTCAGATGTCCTGTTAAGCTGCGAGTGTATACTCTCTCCAGTTTCATTTTGGAGGCACTCAGATCTATATGTTTTCCTCTCAGCAGTACTTTCATTGTATCCTATAAGTTTGGGTATGTTGTAACTTCATTTTCATTAAATTCTAAAAGGTCTTTCATTTCTCTCTTTATTTCTTTCCTGACCACGTTATCACTGAGTAGAGAGTTGTTCAGCTTCCATGTGTAGATGGGCTTTCTGTTGTTTTAGTTGTTATTGAAGAGTTTATAAAGGAGAAGTATAAAGGAGAAGTAACTGTTTCTTCCCATTATTTTTGTTGTTAGAGGGAGAATTATGTTTCTGTGGCTATCCACTTTTGGGTTTGTTGTAAGACAAACTCTTAGTCTGCAGGGATCTGCAGCCTTAGTCTGCAGGGATCTGATAGGATACATATGATTATGTCAGTCTTCTTGTATCTCTAGATTCCTGTTTTGTGATTGATTATATGCTCAATTTAGGAGAAGGAACTATGAAGTGTTGAGAAGAAGGTATATTCTTTTGTTTTAGGATAAAATGTTCTAAAGGTATCTGTTAAATCCATTTGATTCATAACTTCTGTTAGTTTCACTGTGTCTCTCTTTAGTTTCTCTTTCCTTGATCTGCCCAATGGTGAGAGGGTGGTGTTGAAGTCTCCCACTTTTGTTGTATGTTGTACAATGTGTACTTTTAGATTTAGTAAAGTTTCTTTTATGAATTTAGGTGCCCTTGCATTTGTATCATAGGTGTTCAGAATAGACAGTTCATCTTGGTAGATTTTTCCTTTGATGAGTATCAAGTGTCCATCCTTATCTTTTTGATAACTTTCGATTGGAGGTCAATTTTATTTGGTATTAGAATGTCTATTTCAGCTTGTTTCTTGGGACCATTTGCTTGAAAATATTTTTCCAGCCTTTAATCTGAGGTCATGTCTGGTTTGGTCACTGAGGTATGCAGGAAAACTCTGGGTCCTGTTTAGGTATGCAGTTTGTTAATCTATGTCTTTTATTGGGGAATTGAATAGTGTTGTTAAGAAATATAAAGGAGAAGTAACTGTTTCTTCCCATTATTTTTGTTGTTAGAGGGAGAATTATGTTTCTGTGGCTATCCACTTTTGGGTTTGTTGTAAGACAATTATGTTTTGCTTTTCCTAGGGTGTAGTTTCTCTCCTTGTGTTGGAGTTTTCCATCTATTATCCTTTGTATGTTAGTATTTTGCTTGTTTCTCCTTCTATGGTAATTGAGAGTTTTGCTGGGTATAGTAACCTGGGCTGGCATTTGTGCTCTCTTAGGCTGTGTATGACATCTGCTTAGGATCTTCTGGCTACTAGAGTCTGTTGAGAAGTCTGTTGTAATTCTGATAGGTTTGCCTTTATATGTTACTTGAATGTTTTCCCTTGTAGCTTTTAATATTCTTCCTTTGTTTTGTGCATTTGGTGTTTTGATTATTATGTGACAGGAGGAATTTCTTTTATGGTCTAATCTGTTTGGGTTTCTGTAGATTTCTTTCTTTTTTTTAAATATTTTTTTATTACGTATTTTCCTCAATTACATTTCCAATGCTATCCCAAAAGTCCCCCATACCCTCCCCCCCACTCCCCTACCTACCCATTCCTACTTTTTGGCCCTGGCGTTCCCCTGTACTGGGGCATATAAAGTTTGCATGTCCAATGGGCCTCTCTTTCCAGTGATGGCTGACTAGGCCATCTTTTGATACATATGCAGCTAGAGTCAAGAGCTCCGGGTTACTGGTTAGTTCATAATGTTGTTCCACCTATAGGGTTGCAGATCCCTTTAGCTCCTTGGGTACTTTCTCTAGATCCTCCATTGGGGGCCCTGTGATCCATCCAATAGCTGACTGTGAGCATTCACTTATGTGTTTGCTAGATGGGCATCTCCTTCTTTAAGTTAGAGAAGTTTTCCTCTATAATTCTGTTGAAGATATTTACTGGCCCTTTAAGTTGGGAAGCTTTCCTCTTTTCTATACTTATTATCATTTTGTTTTGGTCTTTTCATTGTTTCCTGGATTTCCTGGATGTTTTAGCTTTGGAGCATTTTTCATTTTTCATTTTCTTTGAATGTTGTGTCAATGTTTTCTATGGTATCTTCTACATCTGAAATTTTCTCTTCTATCTCTTATATTCTGTTGGTGATATTTGCATCTGTGACTCCTGATCACTTTTCTAAGTTTTCTCTCTCCAGGGTTTGTGATTTATTTATTGTTTCTATTTCCAGTTTTAGATCCAGGATGGTTTTGTTTAATTGCTTCACCTGTTTGGTTGTATATTTCTTTAAGGGAATTGTATTTTTCCTCTTTAAAGGCTTCTACCTGTTGACCTGTGTTCTTCTGTATCTCTTCAAGAGAGTTATTTATGTCCTTCTTAAAGTCCTCTATCATAATCATGAGATGTTATTTTAAGTCTTGCTTTCCAGCTATCCAGGGCTTTCTGTGCTGGGAGAGCTGGGTTCTGATGTTGCCAAGTTGCCTTTGTTTCTGTTGCTTCAGTTCTTGTACTTGCCTATGTCATCTGGTTATCTCTAGTGTTAGCTGGTCTTGTTCTCTTTTACTGAAGTTTGTCCCTCCTGTGAACCTGTGAGCCTGTTATCTTAAGTGTTTCAGCAATCCTGGGAGACTAGCATTCTCTGTGGGGGATTTGTGTATGGAGAGCTATGACACAGTGTTAGTTCCAGGGCACAGATGGAAACTGGAAGGATCCTGTTCCCAGTTGTTCCATGGTTCCACTGCCTTAAAAAAAGTAGTTTTAATTGCAAGGACTGGTGCTGATGCTCTGTCTATATATCAGATATTATGAATGATCTTCATTGTGTCATTTAACTTTTTAAAACTGCTGTTATCTTCAATAGCAGAAATGGTGGATTTGTAAAAGTCCAATCATGTTCAAGCATGAGGACTAGAGGTAGACTCTTCTCCCCATGTAAAATGCTGGGTGAGCATGGCATCCTGAGGCATTTCATTCTCAAAAGGAGGATGTGGGTATCCTTAGAGCAAGGTGGCTTAGAAGACTAGCTCTGGTTCTACCCTACCTCAGTAAATAAGGATCACAATTGAGGATGATTACCAATATGATTCCTGACATCAACCTTTGGCCCCCACACTACATTCACATTTACACATATGCAAGTATGCCTACATCTCTCTCTCTCTCTCTCTCTCTCTCTCTCTCTCTCTCTCTCTCTCTCTCATAATACACACACACACACACACACACACACACACACACACACACACCATACAGTGTTAAAAAGAAATAAAAAGAATAAAAAAGGAGTTATCTACTTCCTACTTCACAGGATGACCATGAAGTTTAGGGAGTCATACACCTGTTCATGCGGTGTAGTGTTCTGTAGTATTCATGCTCACAGTATTTTTGATATTTGTTTTACCTCATCCACAAATTACTGATAGTAGTTTGAATTTATATAAAAGAATGACATACATTTATTTAGGGGAATAAATAAAGGATAAGTGCCAACCACTCTCTGGTTGGGTTTAAGGCCCACTCCTTGAAATGAAAACTGTATCTGATACTCCTTAGGCTACCCAGAATCTGAGACTAAATGGGCCATGTATTTAGAACAAAAATACCTACTATTATTCTGCTAAATGAAAAAAAAAACAATAAAATAATTCCTAATGACATTCATGAGTCATTGAGTCATACAGCTGTACTTCACTCAAATGCCATTAGAGTAATTTCTTACAGAAATGGAAACTAATGTAGAGATCTACAATTGAACAACATACAGACAGGGAGAGATTGTGGAACTCTCAATTCTTCATTGGCTTTCTTTCTCAACCCCTTCCCTGAAGCTTGGGGATCTAAGCAGAAGAAGAGGCAGAAATATTGGAGGAGCCAGAGAAGATGATTACCTCCAAGGAAACAGTATCCTCCAGCCATAAAAGGCCTGGTAGTCCCAGTATTTTACAGAGCCTGTGGCAGCATGTATGAGACCTGAACATGTTCAAACAAGAAACAGCCACAGCACTAAGGGGAGTGAGTTGACAAGGACTCTCACTCCTAACTAAGAAGCTATCTGAAATTTATTCATGCTCACCCAGAATTTACATGGATACAGGAGACAAGATTCTAGTCCTCATACTTAAACGTACTGGAATTTTACCACTGATGGATGTCCCAATTCCATCATTAATGCTATTGTAGCTAATAGAGGCTTTCAAGTGTGACCTTACTAAACAAAAGAGAAAAGCTACTATACAGCAGCTGTTCTTTCCTTCAATGTTATGTTGATTTCTTCTCCCCTTTAGAATTAAATAGAGGCTGTGGGGACTCATGAAAAATGTGAATGACTTTTGCTTAGAATCTAATTACAAAAGACAACATATATAATTGAAGATGAGAACCAAATTATTCTGTAGCTTCATGGACTCCCCCTGGGAAAGCAGGTTGGACATAGGGTGCTAACTTCTACCTATCAGAGAGAAGAAAGGAAGGACAATGTTTCCTGCTGATGGCTATCAATGGTCACCTCTTTCATGGGGTAATGGTGCTTCTATTCTTGAGGAAAGGATGCCTGAAAGGCATGCTTCCAAGCTCAGACCTGTGGGATTCCTCCCTTCATGAAACCCAAAATAAATGATCCTATTTCTATCATGTCCTCCAGATATTGGTCAGCATTTAAGTGAAATCTATCTTCTTTTATATTTGTGGAAATGAGTTATAAACTAGAAAATACTAGGGTGGAAGACGCCTTTAATCCCAGCACTCAGGAGGCAGAGGCAGGAGGATTTCTGAGTTCGAGGCCAGCCTGGTCTACAAAGTGAGTTCCAGGACAGCCAGGGCTATACAGAGAAACCCTGTCTCGAAAGAAAAAAAAAAAGAAATAAAACTAATCTTTAGCTTGAGGGCAACAGCAAGAATTTATAGGAACAAGAAGAGAAGTACAAGGAGATTTGATAACTAGGCAGCCTATTTTCTCAGAGGGGACAGTGATGATGATGATGATGATGACGACAGCAACAATGGTGATGACAAAGACAATGGTCACAATGACGACAATGAGGTCAACTAAAACTTTCACTAGGCATGTACCAAAATAAATAAGCAAACAAATAAGTTATCCCTCTTTGTGCACTAAGCTAACACCTAACTAGAAAGGGTACAAGTAATCAAATTCCATTACAAAAAAAAAAAAAAAAAAAAGCCTGACAAGACATGCAGAAAATAGTTTGACATCATGAACTTAATCCCAGACATGTCAGATATTACCATGCTTTGCACAGGGGATTCAATTTAAACAAATCCAAGTTTTACATGTTTTTGTTTTATCTACCGTGTATGGAGATGGAACAGTTAGCAAAGAGCCTGCCACAGAATCAGAAGGACATATGTTTGGAGTTCCTCTGGCCATATGAAAAGCCACGTACAGAAATTTGTGTCTGAATTCCATTGTTAGAGATGCAGCAATGTTAAGATACTTTCGAGCTGGCCAGCCAGTCTCGTTGAATTAAGGGTGCCAGATTCAGAGATGGACCATGTATCAAAAATAAAACTATAATAGGTTGTGTTCAAGGAAGACACTCAATGCCTATCTATGGCCTTAAAATAGATTTGCACACATGTTGTACACACACTTGAAAACATATGGACCCACACAGACACACACATGAATAAATAAAAAATGTATCTAACCTAAAGGTTACTGTAGCTAATAAATAATACATGATAGGAAAACATGTGTAATATCAGATCTGTCTGATAAATGTTCAATGATTGCTTTATTTAGTCATTTATATCATGTTCCATTGTGGTATGTTACAAAGAATAAACTGAACCAAAACTTTAAACAGTTTGATTCCAGTCTATTGCAAAAGGTTCTGGCATCCACATTTCTGCCATTTATTTAGTATTGCCTTTGACACCAAATAAACCAAGGATTTTGTGGATATTTAATGACTGAAGTTCCCATGCTTCTTGCTCTATAGGTCTTTTCCTTCCTAATTAATCAATGAGCAAGTTAATGATCATTTTAACAAACCTGGGCCATTTGACAAGATGTGAAAAATCATTGAAAAGACAAATTGTTTCATTGAGAATATAAAATAGTGTCATTTGAAAAACACAGATATCTCTTGAATAACAACCCACATACCAATAACTTCAATGCTGATTATAAATTTCATAGCTATCTGTATGATGCTACAAAAGTGTGGAGGTGGAGGGATGACATGAGTTCTCTAAAGAATCAGCTGACAGCCACTCAGAACATAACACTGTGCTCCTGATTGTGAGTGCTCTGTTCAAACACTGAGAATATAGGTTTATCCACTGCCATCCACAGTCACAGCACTCTCTGAAGAGTGGGGTAAGATAGATAAAATGCTCTTACACACACTTACACACACACACATACACACACACAGAGAGAGAGAGAGAGAGGGAGGGAGAGAGAGAGAAGCTGGAGTGGAGGAGTGGAGTTTGGGCAGGAGCAAAGGTTGCAATATTCTAGGTGCTTCTGTTTTGTTTATATTTTAACCTGTGTGCATGTGATATGTGTGTATTCATGTATGTGAATGGGGCTTAAACATGTAATGGTATATATGTGGAGGGTAGAGTACACCATTGGATATCAGTCCTCCATTTTCATGTTAGAGACAGAGTCTTCCACTCTTCACCACAGCACAAGTCAGGCTCACTAGCTGTGCTCTTTCATACCTCACTGTAAGAAGCACCAGAGTCTCTCATGCACAACCACATCTTCCTTTTTATAGGTTCTGGTGATCTAAAGTCAGGTCCTTACACTTCTGCAGCAAGCCTCTGACCCACCAAACCATCTTCTTAACCCCTATATTTGTTTTAACATGGAAGATTTACTGCTTTAAAAACTCTTGAGAAAATCCTAACAAAATCTCTTACTCTTTCTATGACTGTCAATAACTAGGATTTAGTGCTTCTGTATCTTGCTCTTAGCCATAAAGAGAAACACCCCACTATCTTGTCTTCAACCTCACACCGATATGTTTCTGACTCGTGAGAGTAATGTAAATGTGCTTGTCTTGGCTTTTTTGCAGTCTTTAGTGTAAGTATCATCCACGACAATTGCTGAACAAAAATGCTTCCTGTGTTAAAGGTAGACCAGTTTCACATATTCTAACAATTTGCTAGGTTGAATGCAATTCTAACATCATGTTCAAAGATTCTGACTTTATTCTAAATGAATTTTCATTTGAAATATTAAGGATATATCTCCTTGGACATATCTTCTGTATGAATTTGTCAATTTGTCTTCTATAACCAAAGATATATTGAAATCCTTAATCCAATTTTTCTTTCTTTTAATGTTTATCAGAAAAACATAATGAATTTTAAAAATAGTTATACTTGGTTTCTAGAAGCTCTGGTATAATTTCTGGACACCTGTATTACTACAAGCTCTAAACTGTAATCTGTATTGAGATGTAGAGAATCAAAGAAAAGATAAATTACTTAAATGTCTACACCTTAGAGAGTTTATAGAAATGAAACACTTTTATATGGTCATGCAAAAAATATCCTCATACTAAAATACACTCACCATGTAGATAAATATTCAAACTAACTCTCATCAGTGAAAAGGAAGCTTGTCTCGAAATGTAGTGACAAGTTCTATCATCTAAAACACTATTTTCTATACTGGACACCAGGTCATTCAGCCATAGGATATTCCTTTGGATGTACACAGAATGAGTACACATCTGAAATGGTATAAAGAGATACATATACACAACTCATATAAATGTGCAGCTGGCAAGTTGCAAACAGACTGGCTTAGTTCATGTCCAACATTATGCCATAGAGACAAGCCATTGTGTCTCAGATCAGAAAGTAATACAAGTATTTGTTAACCTATGGATTTTTGGAATTCTATGAGTTATATAAGCTTTTCACATCATAGTAACAAGAATCTAGATCAATCCCAGTGCCTAAGAATGGCATAAGTGCTACCTTCGCTACCAGCAGACCGGTGTATAATGAGAAATAATTTCACAAAAACCACACAATAAAGACAAATTAAGCATTTTAGATTCTACCTAAGCCAAGTAAATTTAGACAATACTGGGGGGAGCTAGATAATGACAGGATGAAATGGTCACATAATGAATCATATTCTTTAGAATGTCTCCATAGAATGTCAGGTGTTGGGTAGCTCAGGTCTGCAGAGAGCTGCTATTTGTAGACTTGTGAAGAGAAGAGTAAGCATTTCCTAATATACAGGTCAGGGGAACATAAACATAGCAACATCATGTTCCCTGCTGAGTCCAAGTCTGCATTATTCTATATCATCTGACTCAATTTCTTTACCTACAGGGATCCTGAGAGCTACAGTACCCTTCTCTCTCTTTTCAGGGGTTAATAGATATGTCAGTTTTGAAATTATGAGAGAAAATATCATTTGTGTTTGGTTGGAAAACTTGATTCATGTTTTAGTTACCTTTCCCAATGAAATGAAACTCCCGACAGAAAGCAACTTCAGAGAAGGTATTTATTTTTGGCTTACAATGTGAGCAGATACATTCTGTCATGAAAGACAAGGTGGTAAATGCAGGAGGCCTGTTATTTATAGTCCATCAGCAGTAAGACAGCAGTGGTAATAGGCAGTAGGGCCAAACAAAAATGTCATGGCTTGTGTAGGATAACTCTTGAAGGTTCACAATCTTCCCAAACAATGCCACCACCTCGGAAACAAGTGTTTAAACACATAGGCCTATAATGACCATTTCACATCCAAGCAGCAATCTACATCTTGCAATATCTGATTCACTATTTAACATGTGAAGCACCTATGTGGGTTGGTAGGATGGGAGAGGAGGATCCCTGTGTGAGATGAGAGGAGGGTGATCTCCTTTTCATTTATGAATGAAATGCCCAAGACATGGTTTTCTTCCGGGTGATGGAAGGACAGTAAATAAGAAGTTAGAGAAAGCAGATGAGGAAAGAATATACTGGCAATTGCCAGTAGAGAACTTCAGTGTATACATGACAATTTGTGGACCAGATTCAGAACCACCTATGCTATGGAAAATTGGTATGGCATTACTGTGGTTTATTTAGTCTTAGAAAATGAGAACTCTGGATTCAGGGCAGATTGTTGAATTAACTTTTTCAGGGGATATGCAAACAAAAATTACTTAGTTTATATAGGTCAAAGACAACAAACCAAGGAATTATTCCAAGTTCATGTTAACAAACCAATGAGTTTTTGCAAAACAGAGATGGGTCATAACTTACGGGATCATGGCTGAGTCAAAGACAATGGTATCACCAGTAAGTCCACACCAGGCTAGGAAAAGTTAATGGGTTTCCCAGAAGCAAGTACATGTAGCCCATAGGCAGCTACATGTCAGTGCCTCATTTCCTCAGAAAATATTTAGTGCTTATATAATTTTGAAGAGGGACTCTATTAGTCTAAAAAGTTTTAGGAACTGACATTTAGTCCAAAGTTCTTTGGTCTCTGAGGCTTGTCCTGTTTACTTCATGAATGCTAAGAATATTTGTCTAAAAGGGAATGCTTCCAAGCTGAAGAAACAGCTACATAATGTGGATTCTAATGACTGTCCTAACAGGAAGTCCATACAGTAAACGGCAAACCAAATAAGAGGGGGGTGATATCTAATAGGGAAAGGTGATTATAGGTGAAAGGATTATGGGTGTTCTAAGTAATCACTGTTCCTTATCTAACATCTGTAATTATAACTGGATACATAACTAAGCTTCTTTAAATCTAGATAATATAGATATATAATGTAGGTATTGTCCCAGTTACCTCTAATTGACAATTTGATACAGCCTAGAATCATCTGAAAGAAAGCCTACCAAACAAACAAACAAACAAACAAACAAACAAACAGGTTAAATGAGATGAGCCTGTTGGCATGACTTCATGGAATTGTCTTGATTTTATTTATTTATTTATTTATTTATTTATTTAACTTTTAATTAGGTATTTATTTCATTTACATTTCCAATGCTATCCCAAAAGTCCCCCACATGCTCCCCCACCCACCCACTCCTACTTCTTGGCCCTGGTGTTCCCCTGTACTGAGGCATATAAAGTTTGCACAACCAATGGACCTCTCTTTCCACTGATGGCCGACTAGGCCATCTTCTGATACATATGCACCTAGAGACAAGAGCTCTGGGGGTACTGGTTAGTTCATATTGTTGTTCCACCTATAGGGTTGCAGATCCCCCCAGCTCCTTGGGCACTTTCTCTAGCTCCTCCATTGGGGGCACTGTGATCCATCCAATAGCTGACTGTGAGCATCCACTTCTGTGTTTGCTAGGCCCCAGCATAGTCTCAAAAGAGACAGCTATATCTGGGTCCTTTCAGCAAAATCTTGCTAGTGGATGTAATAGTGTCAGCGTTTAGAAGCTGATTATGGGATGGATCCCTGGATATGGCCCTCTCTAGATGGTCCATCCTTTCATCTCAGCTCCAAACTTTGTCTCTGTTACTCCTTCCATGGTTGTTTTGTTCCTAATTCTAAGAAGGGGCAAAGTGTCCATACTTTGGTCTTCGTTCTTCTTGAGTTTCATGTGTTTCACAAATTGTATCTTATATCTTGGGTATTCTAAGTTTCTAGGCTAATATCCACTTATCAGTGAGTACATATTGTGTGAGTTCTTTTGTGATTGGGTTACCTCACTCAGGATGATGCCCTCCAGGTCCATCCATTTGCCTAGAAATTTCATAAATTCATTCTTTTTAATAGTTAAATAGTACTCATTGTGTAAATGTACCACATTTTCTGTATCCATTCCTCTGTTGAGGGGCATCTGAGTTCTTTCCAGCTTCTGGCTATTATAAATAAGGCTGCTATGAACATAGTGGAGCATGTGTCTTTATTACAAGTTGGAGCATCTTCTGGATATATGCCCAGGAAAGGTATTGCGGGATCCTCTGGTAATACTATGTCCAATTTTCTGAGGAACTGCCAGACTGACTTCTAGAGTGGTTGTACAAGCTTGCAATCCCACCAACAATGGAGGAGTGTTCCTCTTTCTCCACATCCTCGCCAGCACCTGCTCTCACCTGAATTTTTGATCTTAGCCATTCTGACTGGTGTGAGGTGGAATCTCAGGGTTGTTTTGATTTGCATTTCCCTGGATTAAGGATGGTGAACATTTTTTTCAGGTGCTTCTCAGCCATTTGGTATTCCTCAGGTGAGAATTATTTGCTTAGCTCTGAGCCCCATTTTTTAATTGTGTTATTTGTTTTTCTGGAGTCTACCTTCTTGAGTTCTTTATATATATTGGATATTAGTCCCCTATCTGATGTAGGATAGGTAAAGATCCTTTCCCAAATGTTGGTGGCCTTTTTGTCTTATTGACGGCGTCTTTTGCCTTACAGAAGCTTTGCATTTTTCATAAAATTGTCTTGATTTTAAATTGATAATGGAGTGATTCCTCCACTGTGGGCAGCACCTACCCTAGGTAACTGATTCTGACCTATTTAAGAAATCTAGCTACGCACAACTTTCGGACACAGTGAGCCATGTCCAAGACAGCCAATAGTATTCCTCTATGAATTCTGCTTCAAACTATTGATTGAGTTTATGGCTTGCCCTCCTTTAATGATGGAAGTATGAATAAGAACAGGAACATTTTTGTTAAATGTGGTGACAAAAAACATAATTCCCAAAACATTAATAGGAGAAGTTGGAGTCTCACAAGTTCCAGACCATACAAAGAATAAAACTAAAGACAAGGACTGGGGACATAGTTCAGTAGTAGAACACTTGTCTTGCATGTATTGTGCCCATGATTCAATCCCAGCATCACACACATATCCATACAAAAATATGTGAAAAATTTTAAATAGCTTAAAAATCAGTATAAAAGTATATTTTATAGTCATAGCCCTACAGGATAAAGAAGTAAGTTTTCCTACACACATATAGTTTATCTCATTTCCTTTGTATAAATGATTCTACAGAGTTATGCATATGTGTAGATGAAATATAAATAGGCATAATTTAAAGTCTATTTATGAACCAGTAAATATGAAATATTATTTTGATTCACTAAAGATAAAGTTTCAAACCCTACTTATTAGTGCTAATTTTATGGGTTGGAAGACATGCACTTTAATTGAATTAGTAACTTAATATATAATTCTATATTATTTTAAAAATGATAATTAATGTAAGCAAATAAATACCTCTAAATATATTTCAAAGAAAAAAATGAAGAAAATATTTCTGGCCCCTAATGGGCACATGGGAAATATGTTTTCCTCAAAACACATCTGTTTTGTGCAAACACAACCAATAACATCTTCATAAACAAACAGTGATTTTTTTTTTTTATATTCAGAATCAGAACTATCCTAGCTCTCCATGGATGTGGGTAAACTGTCAACTTATTAAAACACATTTCTTTCCAACTCTAGTGCAATTATAAATTTTTAGTAAGATCACAATAATGAGGGGTGGACTTAAACTAGAGTAATATGCACTGTACACCATAAAATTCTTGCATCATAGAGGAAATTGCTCCTGTGTCTCCAAACATATTTAAATGTAAATATGTATCTATATCTAAATATCTATATTTATATACCTATATCTATATATCTCTATCTCTATTTATCTCTCTCTCTCTCTCTCTCTATATATATATATATATATATATATATATATATATATATATATATCTAATCTATGTATTTTGATAAGCTTCTTTTCTCCACTTATACAGTTTAGGATCCCAGCCAGGACATTGTGCCACCCATAAAAGGTAGGGTTTTCCTCTTCAATTAACATCAGCTAATCTGCCACAGACATTCTCAGATGTTAACTGTAGATAGCTCCTATTAGATGTATCTAGAAGATAGTGTTGTATTTAGAGTATGATAGCATTTATTTTATGTGGCATGATGCCATACCCTTGAACTCCTAGAACTGTGATTAAAGCATGACATCTTTATTTATGGAATTTTTAGTTTTAAGTATTTTTTATAAGAAAAGTAATCATAGTAATAAACCAAACATTTGAGGTTGAAATAGGGCAAAATAAAACAAGGTATATTTAAGGACAGAGTAGAACACAGATATTTAAGTGAAGTTACTTCTTCTTATATGGCTCTATATAATTCTAAATTAAGAGTATAAGCTTTATCAATAAAATGGATTTTATCTTCCATACCCTGCCATTGAATACTTAGTCTAAGACCTACTCTGGATGACTAAATCCAAAAATTCCTTGCTTAAAATGAGTATATATTTCTACTCTACATGTAATCTATGTCATTCAATTCACTTCATGGTTCTTTGAAATACTTAATACATTGTAACTTCTATACAAGTATTTGGTACTGAATATTGTTTAGATAAGAAAGACCAAAGTCCTTACATAAGTTCTACAAAGATATAAATTTATTTTATATTTAAATCCAAGTTTATTTGAATCCATAGATGTAGAAATTGCTGATTTTGAGAGATTTGGGTGTGTTACCTTTCTATTACTAGACATATGATTGAATTTATTGAAACTCCTCTAAGAACACAATAAAAAATCTGGTTCTCAACGTGACTAAATAAATTACTCAATATTTTTCTCTATATTCTGCTTCATCAGATGTGAATCTACTGGAGTATGTGATCTATGTCCAAGCCTCTCTGGAATATAATTTATAATTCCCATGTAACTCTTCAAAAAAATAATTCAGACAAAGTATCTCCTAAATATTCAGCATCTTTGCACTGAGAAATAAAATAAAACAATATATTATGGAAGCCTAGCTCTAGACTTATATTGCTATCTCTCTTAGTGAACTCTTGAAAGCATTTATATTGTCAGTATTTGCTCTGTCAATGCAAATGTGTTGTATCTGAGCTAATGCAACAGCCATGAGGAATACACATCTGGCCATAGCAATGCCTAGCATCCCTGAAAGCACAACATGTGATCATGGTTTTTGTCCAACTACTGCTCAATGAATTCATCCTCTTTAAAACTGGAAGGTAATTACACTGGGAAAAGGCTGTCATCTCCTCCTCCTCCTCCTCCTCCTCCTCCTTTCCTCCTCCTCCTCCTCTTCTTTTTCCTCCTCCTCTTCCTCCTCCTCCACTCTCCTTCCTTTTTCTTCCTTCATTTTATTTAACAAATCCTAACTTATCGTTAGGAAACCTGATATTTTTCCTGTTGTATGTTTTCTTTCAATAGTGCTGCTAAAAGGCTGCCTTCTTCCTTTCTTTGCACTTAGATCCACAACTGTTCTGCTGACACAAGCCATACCCATTATTTGTGGGAGGCCCTTGGGATCTCATGTCTTTACTGGTAGCCCTCTCCACATCTCCAACAGAAAGATCTTGAAGACTTGACATATTTTCCTAAACTTTGTAGGTAAAAGTGAAACTTTCCTGTAGAAATTGCTGATCAGAATTATAGTACTGTGGCTTCCTTTTATCTAGAAAGAAATGTTGATGAAATACTTTCCTGTTGACACTGTTAGGATGCCTGATTCTGTACATTGGTTCTGGTTATTGATGATTGTCAGATAATAACTGCATTATAGTTTTTACAAATGTATACATACTGTTGTAGTTTTCAAACATAAATTATTGAATAAATATATACAAAGAGAATTTATTAGAATAGCTTCTACTCTGTGATCCAGATATCCTAACAATGACTGTCCAACAATTGAATGTCTAAGAATCCAGTCATTGTACAGTCCATAGATATCTCAGGTGGTCTTAATTATACACCAAAAATTCAGAAGAACTAATGTCTAATGTCAGTGAATGAATGGACTTTCCAGGGAGAGGAAAAGCAGGAAAAGAGACTAAACTACCTTCTTCCATGTCTTTTATATAGGCTGCCAGCATTTATGTCCCAGATTAAAGTTAGATCTTCCCATATCAAAGGACCATAACATATGACAATATCTTATCATATATTATCTCTACATGGCCACCTGTTTGACATTCATTGATAAAACCTAAAAGTTTTAATAATGTATCAATTTTTCAATGTTAGTATTATCTGTGTTTTTCCAAATTATATGGACTGATAACTAGTTAAAAATAAGACAAACATCACTTTTTAAAAACATAGCAGAACAAATAAAAATTAAAAATGTGGAATCCATTTTTTTTCTTAAAAAAACTATAAGCCAGTAATAATTGCAATAGGATAGAAATACAGAGAGCAAAACATGTTTCAAGAAAATGAGGAAGCATTTATTGCTAAAAATAGGAATATACATACATTTTTACTGTGAGTGGTATATATGGGCATTGTGTCTGTGTATATACATACTGAGGGCATATATGTGTGAATATAGAAGTCAGAGGTTGTTGTCATGACTTTCTTGACAATACCTGATCTTGACTTTTGCGAGTGGACATCTTACTGAACTTAGAGCTCAGTGGACCATCTAGACTGTCTGAATAGGTAGCCCAAAGAATCTGCCTGTCTGCCTCCCCAGTACAGAGATTACAGGTAGGCAGTATCATAACTGGTTTTCATTCATGGGCTCTAGAGCTTAAACTGGAGTTCTCAAGTATGAACAGTGAGCATTTTACTCATTAACCTATCTGTCTATTACCTATCTTTTTAATGCTAAGAATCACAGGTACGTTTTCATACAAAACACAGTTCAGTCTATCATGATAAAGTATTTTATATATTTTGTGATATTTATATATATATATATATATATATGTGTGTGTGTGTGTGTGTGTGTGTGTGTATCTGTCTATCTATCTATCTATCTATCTATCTATCTATCTATCTATCTATCTATCTATCATCTATCTATCTATCCATTAATATAATGGTGTTTAAAAAAACCTCAGACATTTGATTTAGCAAATGAAGACTCAGGAGCCAGATACTATGGAAACTCTGCTAACTCACTGAGACAGAGAAAGTGCCCAGCTGACCTTCCTATTCGACTGACATCCCATAAGAAAAAAAGCTTTCTCTCCTTCTTCACATTGTCTTAAATACCTGTCAACTCAATGTTCCTCCTTCCTACTTTATGTTCACTCCTTCTCACTTGTTTGCTTCCTCTGACTCTTGACCTATCTTTGACTTTATTACTGTTTATAATAAACAGACAGCTCTTGGATTAAAAGTGTGTGC
Organism: Mus caroli; assembly: GCF_978045245.1. Lineage (NCBI taxonomy): Eukaryota > Metazoa > Chordata > Mammalia > Rodentia > Muridae > Mus > Mus caroli. The sequence continues at coordinate 113,548,167 of NW_028227256.1, read as the reverse complement.
TAGAGCTGAGTCACACCAAAAAAATGGCTTTTCCAGTTCACAGTCTTGGGATTCATAATGTGATCAAATGCAACAATATAATTCTATGTAAAAGTTATAATTTGTTACCTTTAATGGGGCATTGTCCATGTGATCCTGTTGAGTATGATTTTTATTGTGTTTGCTTGAACTTATCGCTTTTGCATGTCCATGATTTGTAGGTTTGGTATTTTCATAGTGTCCCATGGCCTTGTCTTATACTTATGTCCAGTTTCTGTTCCCAAAAACATAATTATTTTACCTATTCACAAAAGAACAAACCAATTTTGTTTAGACGGTGAAATCTATGTTCTGTATTGGTTAACATAGAACAAACAAGTAAGGAAATAGCCTATCCCTAAACCCTGATTGATGGAAAAATGTAACTGTGACTTTGCATAGAAGTCTGTGGTTTCCAAGCTTAAAAGCTGTGTAGCATTCAGTCTCAGAGTCAAAGTTCAGTTCCTGAATTTATTTTGTGTCTCTGATCTATCAGTAGTGGCTTGATTGGAGTAAATTTTTGTTATTAGCATTGAGTTGGTGTTTGAATTATGTTGGATCTAAATGGACCCCTTATCATTGGCATTTACTCAGGAAAGCAAGTCCTGCCTCTTACCTGCCTGCTGCCACAATCAAGAAAACTGGTGAGCTGAAAATCACAGCAACCACCCAGAGTCCCAGATCTGGTGCTTTGAGTTGGCTCACCCCAACATCTACCTCATTTGTGAACTATTGGAGAACATGAATGGGCTGGTGCTACAGAAGCAAAGCTGCAGGATCTCTATGACACAGGAAAACAATAGGATGTCTGAGAGAAGTCCAGTGAGGCTCTGCAATATTGATAGTGTAGCAGAAGCTGTAGGTCTCCAATCTCACCACTGGCTTATTCACAATGCACATTTGCAAGGAAAGCAGTTTACATAAAGTGTATACTCTGTGAAACACCATGGTGCATGGCAGTTTGCATGGTTAAATTTTTTCTTTTGTTTTAATTTTAATTTATTTATTTTTGTTTTCTTTGGAGGGGAACCTGACAATATGGAGGCATGAGACATGAGTGGCATTGCAATGTGTGATGTTAAATTCACAAAGGATCAATAAAAGTTAATAAAAAGTTAATGAAGAAGAGGACATGAAATTGGAGGGATGAGGGCTGTGTATTAAGAGCAGCTTGTGAAGATAATTATGTATAGGTATGACTTATTTCACTGTATGTATGTATGAAATGATCAAAATTAAAAAGGTATATGATCTTTATGTAGGGAACAAGTAAAGTTGTAGCACATGCTTAATGTTGAACATAAAAAACAAAACAAAACAAAACAAAACAAAACAAAACAAAACAAAACAAAACAAAAACAACACAAGGACCAATGCCTCAGTCCAACGGGAGTTAAAAAGCTTTTCCAGGTTTGACATCCTCATGCCTAAGAGTAAAGCTTTTCTTGGGTGTGTGTGTGCAGCTGTTGGTAGTGTGTGTAAATAAGTTCCAGTATAGGTTTTTCTCTCCAGATGTTTATGCCCTGAAGATTGTTCTTTTTTTTTAAATTTTTTTACATCTAATCTGTTTTATTACATATTTTCTTTATTGACATTTCAAATGTTATTCCCTTTCCTAGTTTCCCCTCCAAAACCCCCTCCCCCTGCTCACCAACACACCCATTCCCCCTTCTTGGCCCTGACATTTCCTTCACACTGAGGCATAGAGCCTTCACAGGACCAAAGTCATCTCCTCCCATTAAAGACCTACTAAACCATCCTCTGCTACATATGAGATGGAGCCATGAGTCCCACCATGTATACTCTTTGGTCGGTGATTTAGTATCTGGGAGCTTTGGGGATAGTGGTTAGTTCATATTGTTGTTCCTCCTATGGGGCTGCTAACCCCTTCAGCTACTTGAGTCCATTCTCTAGCCCCTTCATTGGGGACCCTGTGCTCAGTTCAATGGTTGACTGAGAGCATCCACCTCTGTAATTGTCAGGCCATGACAGAGCCTCTCAGGAAACAGCTATATCTATCAGGCTCCTGTCAGCAAACATTTGTTAGCATCTACAGTAGTGTCTGGGTTTGATGGTTGTTTATGGGATAGATCCCCAGGTGAGGCAGACTCTCTATGGGCATTCCTTCAGTCTCTGCTCCATATTTTGTCTCTGTAACTCCTTCCATGGGTAATTTGTTACCTCTTCTGAGAAGAATAGAAGTATCCACACTTTGGTCTTCCTTCTTCTTGAATTTCATGTGGTTTATAAATTGTATCTTGGGTATTCTGAAATTCTGGGCCAATATCCACTTATCAGTGAATGCATATCATGTGTGTTCTTTTGTAATTGGGTTACGTCACTCAGGATGATATTCTCTAGATCCATCCATTTGCCTAAGAATTTCATAAATTCATTGTTTTTAATTGTTGAATAGTACTCCATCGTGTAAATGTACCACAGAAGCTAGAAGATTGTTCTTCTATAGCAATTGATCTTACTGAGATTAACTAACTCTCCCTCTATGCTGAACTATGCATAATAACCTGAACTATTATTCATCTGTATGTAGTAATATTGCCTCTTTGTTTCACTGTGTATAATAAGCCTCCTCTCTGTTCAACTGCATACAATAAACATGGTGACCTTCCAGGGAGCTGGTGTTTCTCCCTCTGATCTCAGGTTCTCTGTGTCCACATGCCTATGCGTCTAGCCATTCCTCATTCTCTCATTGTCCATTCAGATCAGTCTCTGGAGTTATGTGCCTTCACATTGTTGTGTTTTAGATAGTTAGTATGCCCTAAAATAATTTAGATACTTTTGAATGTTTAATGTGCTGTAGGCTTATCTCTATACATTGGCTAGGCCTCATCTTTACTATAAGCTCTTAGGGTTAACGTGTGAGTAGTTTCATTCTGTTTTCTCAAACCATTCTGTTTCTGATTATTTTCTCAATCACCATGAAACATGTTGCAGGAACCTTTTATAACCTTCTAATTTTTCCTTTTGACTCTCACTTTATTATTACCCATCTCATCA